>NW_028222456.1:5000-12500 GCF_056783735.1 Eptatretus burgeri | reverse complement strand
AGTTCAGCGATCTTAACACCAAGTGGGTCCAGCGGCCCAAAACGACAGCGAGGGGATGGATGGTGCGGAGGGGTACATCTCCTAATCTACCCTAACCATTTAACTGTTAAACTACCCCGGGGCTTTCAACAAGCGCCTCTCGCTTAAACTATTGGTTCTAACAACCCAGATTCCCGTCGCCTGTGTTGGTGTCCTTACAATTTCGGGCCTCACCCCCCAATTTTCTCTCCGTGCCCTCACACGGTCTCCTGGCTGGGACACGTGGCTCCCTTTGGCAGGCACGACCCTCTGCCGATTCTCCCGCTATGGCACCCCCGGGCACTACACTGCCTCCGAGCCTACCAGCTCCCTAACACCGGGGAGTGCCCCCCCCATGGCACCTCCCCTGAAACGCACACGTGGCAGGCCGGCCTCCCGGGCCCCTTTCCGAGGGTCACCCGTGCCCACAACACTGCCCACGCGGCTAATGGCGCCCCGGGCCCCCGCACCAAGCAGGCGCACCCGTGCCCACTACTCTATCCCGGCCCCCCATGGGCCCATGGCCTACCGCGGCCGACTAGCCTGGTGCCCGGGGTACCCACTCAGCGATACTCACCTTTCGCAGCCACGCTCCCAAGCCCGTCAACAGGGCTCCTGCACCCCTCCAAATGGGTCTCGAGCCTACTTTCCCACCAACAACAAAACGACCTCCATTTTTCAATTTGACTAACCCCCTAACTCACTTTATACTGACCCCGGGGTCCCTTGGGCGGGAGTCACTCCTCCCCCCAATCACTCATCGCACCATGCATTCCCCATTCACTCCACTCACACAGACCCGCTGGCCACACTCACTCACCATGTACTCACCTCACAACTCACCAACTCTTCAACACACATACCACTGAACTCTGCCATCCTTCTAACTACCTCCCCTAACTAACTCGTGCTCCCACGTCGTCCCTTATACTACAGCACGTTCCTTTTAACACTACGTAGCTAAGCTACGTCCCCACTACACATTCACAAGTCTGTCACTGTCCTCGAATGTCCCAAAAATCAATTTCCCAAGGGGGGGAATTTCCTCCCTTCCTACTGGGCTCGTGAACTCGTCGCAAGACTCTGAGAGCCCTGCGCCTCTGCGGGAGCGGCTGTTCCAGCACCGACTCCTCCGGCAAGACATATCCATGAGGGCGTAAGGTCGCCCTTGTAAGGCCTCAGGCGGTCCGCGTGGACGATCCGAGGGAGGGCTCGTGGTCCCATTTTAATTTTTAGGACCACGTCACTGACTTGCGCCAGGACGACCCCCGGGCCCTGCCAAGGTGAGGTGAGCTTCGGGCATCTGCCCTTCCTTCGCCGGGGGTTAAAGAACCAAATCTTTGCCCCCGGTGGGTATTTGCTCACCTGGCTCCGGTGGTCGTACCTGCGCTTCATCTTTATGCCCGCCTGTTGGAGCTGGTGTCGTGCGAAGGCGTGGACCTTCTCCAAGCCCTCCTCCAACCGACGGGCATAGCCCTCCCCGGGGGCCTATCAAGCCGCTCAGGCGTCGGACCGCACAATAAATCGACGGGGCTTCTCAGCTCCCGTCCATACATCAACAGCGCCGGACTACATGCGGTAGACCCGTGCTGGGACGCGCGATAGGCCATCAGGAGGTACGGAAGGTGTTCGTCCCAGTCCTCCTGGTTAGTGGCGGTGAAGAGGGCCAACTGTTGGACCAGGGTCCTGTTGAACCTCTCCACCATGCCATCAGACTGTGGTCTCAGGGGCGTTGTCCGTGTTTTTCGAATTTCCAGGAGCCTGCACACCTCTTTTAGTAATTCACTCTCAAAATTTCGTCCCTGGTCCGTGTGCAGCTCCTGCGGAATCCCATACCGGCATGTAAATCCTTTTACGAAGGCCTTGGCCACAACCCCTGCTTCCTGGCTGGGAAGGGCAAAGGCTTCTGGCCATTTGGTGAAATAGTCCATAATTACGAGGACGTACTTATTACCCTGGCGAGTGGGGGGCAGTGGTCCCAAAATGTCCATGGCCACTCGCTCCAGGGGAGCCCCAACCTGATGTAGTTGGAGTGGGGCCCTCATCCTCTGTGGCGGTCCCTTTTTTGCAGTACAGGCGTCGCATGCTCGACACCAGTCCTGTACATCGCGCCCCATGTTAACCCAATAGAACCGCCGGCGGGCCCGAGATTTTGTTTTGGTCCTGCCCAAATGGCCGCCGGCGCGGGTACCGTGCACCTGTTTCAAAATTTGGGTCTTAAACCCATCAGGGACTATCACCAGCCAAGAAGTTTGTTCAGAAGGAATCTCCACCCACTTGCGATACAAGATGTTGTCCCTCATTTCTAGGGTCCTCCACTGAGCCCAGTATGCCTTTGTTCGCGCCCCGAATGGGGCGATTTCCTCCCCACTGGGCCTCCTGTTTTCCTGGACCCATTTGTACACTGGCCCTAGCACGGGGTCTTCCCGCTGGGCCGTGCTCCATGCCAATCCACCAAATTCCTCTCCCGCGGTTAGTGGCAAAGTTGGGCCTACCACCCGGGCCGCACGGACTGGGAGTTTCGGGGAGGCGTCTGCCAATTGGTCCCTCTCCTCATGTCTCGTACAATATTTGCAGTTTTCCCTCAGACAGGGGCGTCGAGAGAGCGCATCGGCATTCCCATGAGCCTTACCGGCTCTATGGACCACACTGAAATCGTACTGCTGCAATTTTTCCAACCACCTTGCAATTTGGCCCTCCGGTTCCTTGAACCGTAAGAGCCATTGCAAGGAGGAATGGTCAGTTCGAACCAAAAATTTCCTCCCGTACAAGTACGGGTGGAAATGGCTCACGGCAGACAGCATAGCCAATAGTTCCTTACGAGTTACGCAATAATTTCGTTCGGGCCTACTCATGGCCCGACTGTAATACGCGATCACTCTTTCCACGCCCCCCTGTGTCTGAGACAAGACTGCTCCCAATCCTTCCTGGCTTGCATCCGTGTCCAGGGTATACATCCCGTCATCGGTGGGGTACGCTAAAACAGGTGCGGATGTCAAACACCCCTTTAATTTGAGGAAGGCCTCCTGGCACTCCTCCGTCCAATTAAATCTTACCCCCTTCTCCGTCAACCGGTGAAGGGGCCTGGCTGTCTCCGCAAAGTTTGCCACGAAACGCCGGTAGTAGGAGCAAAGTCCCAAAAAGCCCCGTACCTGTTTGACAGTTGTAGGTACGGGCCACTCCTCTACCGCTGTAATTTTTCCGGGGTCGGTCTTCACCCCCTCGCGGCCTATCACGTGTCCGAGATAGGCCACCTCTGTCGCGAACAAAGTGCATTTCTCTGGGCTCAATTTCAGCCCTGCCTGCCTGAGGTGCCCAAACACCTGGTCCAAATTGGCTATCTCCTGGGTGAATGTTTTAGCTTGTACCAGGACGTCATCCTGATACACCAGGCATGATTGCCACGGCATGCCGCCTAGTACACGCTCCATCAGTCTCTCAAAGGTGGCGGGGGCGTTACACAAACCGAACGGCATCACAGTGAACTGATACAGTCCCTTCCCTGTGGAAAATGCCGTTTTCTCCTTCCCCGTCTTATCCATCTCCACCTGCCAATACCCACTCTTGAGGTCCAAAGTTGAGAACCATTTAGAGCCTGCAACGGCGTCGAGGGTATCGTCAATTCTAGGCAGGGGATAGGAGTCTTTGAGTGTCACGTTGTTCAGCTGCCGATAGTCCACACAGAAACGCGTGGTCCCATCCTTCTTTTTAACCAGCACAACTGGTGACATCCAAGGACTTCCCGAGGGCTCGATGACACCTGCATTGAGCATCTTTTCAACCTGTTCATCAGCCTCCTCTCTTTTGCTCCATGGGAGCCTTCGAGCAGGCTGACGGACAGGCCGGGCCCCATTGGTGTGGATCTGATGTTGCACCAGGCCCGTACGTCCAATATCCTCGGGTGACAAGGAGAAGATCCCGATGTGTCGGTCGACCAGCTTGTATAAGGCCTCCCGCTGGGCCTCCTCCAAATCTACACTACTCCGATTTACCATCTCACAAATGGGACCGGGCCAATTCCTAATCGAGTCTGGAGACTCCTTCTGGGGCCGGTCCGGCTCGACGTTATCGTCCCTCAGCTCTGCGACCTCTTTTACTGGGATGCAATCTGCCACCTTCGTGCCCTTCCTGATAGTGCGTGGTTCCGTGCTAACATTTATCACCCGTACGGGCACTACTGGCCCGTCGGTACTTACCAGGGTGCGGCCCACGACTAAGCCCGGGGTTGACGGCCCTGCCGGTAGTTCCGCTAGGCCGCAGGGGCCCTGCCACGTTGGGGGTGCTCGCCACCGGGCCGGGACCACCGCCTCGGCACCCGGGGGAATGACCACGGAGTCAGGAGCCTCCAGCTCCACCCTCTCATCCGTGCTCACGCCTCCTAACGGCAACTCCTCACCACCCAACTGCATGACCCCCGGCCCAAGTCGATCTTACAACCACCGGCCGTCAGCACATCCAACCCTATTAGACATGGGTCGTACACCTCTGCCACCCAAACCTCTATCTTGGTTTTCACAGTGCCCAATTTAAACGACACGAAACCACGTCCTATGATAGGGGCCGTTGCCCCGGTAGCTAGCTGCAAACTATGGTTTTGCAGACGGTGGATCTCATCCCAACCGTCTACACTCGAATCAAGGACCACAGGGCTGATGATCGTGGCGCTTGCTCCTGTGTCCACCACGGCGTCTACCCCTACGCCGGCAATCTTGCACCGAATTGTTAAGCTACCTTTGCCAATTTGGCCACAACTGATGACCTGTCGCAGTTCTGAGGGCTCTTCTCCGTCTGAGTCTGCCGAACACGGCCCTACATGTTCGGCACTTCTTAGTTTCCCGGGGACTGGTGGGGGGATGGTGGGGCCTGGCTATCCCTATTGACCCGGGGCGGAGTTGGTGGTCTAGGGGGCCGTGGCTCTTCTCTTCGCGGGGGCCTTTCCCTGCGCGGGGCGTTGCACCTCCGCTGCAGGTGGTCCCCTGCGCCACAATTATAACACCTCTTCTGGTAAGGTGTTTGCCTCCAGTACGCCGAATTATACCCCTCCATTCCGAATTGGGGTACCCCCGATGGCCCATCTCCCGCCCTTCCCGGGCCCGACCGCCTCTCCACAGGTCTCCCGAACCGGCGGTCGAACATGCCCTGCACCATCCTTTCCACTCGCGCTTGGTCGCCCAGGGTTGCCCCGGCTCCCAGCGCACTGTCGTGCACGGGGTCCACCCGTCGGACTGCCACCGCATGGCGCCCAGCCCCTCCCAATGGCGTTCTGGCTGCCTCCCAGCAGGCAGCAGTATCAGCCGCCTTCTGGAGGTTGTCCGGGCGCCATACGGTGAGCAATGCTCCGACATCGGTGCCCCCTATTGCTCGAAGGAAATGGTCCAGGGCAATCTCCTCCCGGTACTCCGGCGGCATGTTGGTGTGCGCGATCCCCACCAAGCGGCGAATGTCATGTGCCAATTCTCCCAGTGATTCCTGGGGACGTCGTTTGCGCCCGTTGAGCTGAGCTTTAACAAGCTCGCTCTGCTGGTCCATGCCAAATCGGTTTTTTAGGGCCGAATGGAGATCCTCCAGGGTCGCCCCCTCACTGGGTACCGTGGTCAGGACTTCCAAAGCCACGCCACGCAGGGCCGCTGTGAGTTGTGCCACACCTTGCACCTCGTTCCAGCCATTGCCTCTGGCAACACACTGGAACTGGGCCATATATGCCCTCAAGTCCGTCTTGCCATCGTACGGGGGTAGCGGCACCCTCGGTTCTTTCGAGGTCTCCTCCCGTTCCCTAGGGACTCCGGGAGGAGTGTACCTCCCCAGTCCCAACGGTGCCTCACTCCCGCAGGGTCCGAGCCATTTGCCCGGGGGCTCCACCACCCTTGTCTGCGTCTGTCCGTGCCCCGCGTCGTCCCGCTTATTCTCCCAAGCCATTGGACTCTCACTCTGCACACCCCCTGGAACAGTCATTCCGGGTACCCCCATTAGGCCAAAAGACCCCGCGGTCTCTACCCTCCCCAAGCTTGGCATGCTCACCCCCGCATCGGGCAAGCCTCCTCCTCCGCCTTGTGACACCGGCCCCACCTGGGCACGATCCGCCTCGAGGGAGTATATCCTCTCCCCCTGTTCCCGAAGGAGGCCACCCTGCTTCTCACACCGGGCCTCCACCCTATCCGTCAGTCTCTTCTCCATTTCCTCCATTTTCCCCTTTATTACCCCATTTATTTCCTCCCCTATCGTTCCTAACGACAGTTCCCCGACTTTTTCTCTTATTTGCTCCACCTCCCCTTGTACCTGTGTCACCATCTTATTTGTCTTGGATATTTCCTCCCTTGTTGTCCTAAACTGCTCTTCTGTCTCGCCCCGGTTTTTTCCTATCTGCTCCCCCAGTTCCTCTGTCTTTTCTCCGGCTTTCCGCTCCATTTCATGAATTACCTCCTCATGTCTCTTTCTACATTCCTCCGCCACCTTCTTTAATCCTTTCTGTGTCTCCGCTTTTACCTCCTTTCGCAGGTTTTCAACTTTGTCTGTCATTTCCCGATGTCTTTTCTCACAGTCCTCCTTCACGGCTCCCAATCCCTCCTTTATTTTCCCTTGTTCTCTTTTTAATTCCTCTATCGCCGTCGTGTTCCTCCCTATTTCCTCCTTTATTTGGTCTTGTCCCTGTTTTACTTCTCCCAATCCTTTTCCTACTTTGTCTATTTTTCCCACCACCGTCTTTATTTCGTTTACCCTCTCTTGTTTACTTTCTTCCATTGCGACTCCCACTCCTTTTACTTTCTCTTTTAACCCGGTCACCTCCGCTCGTATCGTGTCGACTTCCTTTTTCATTTCGTTTTTTAGTTCTTGCAAGCTTCCTTTTAGGCTCATTCCCATGTTCTGCGTCTCACCCCGTAGCTCTTTCATTTCCTCCTTCATGTTTGTTTCCATTCCGTTCATTTGCTGTGTACTCGCATCGATCTTTTCGTTCATGCTTTTCATTTTGTTTATAAATTCAGTTGTGTTTGCATCCATCTTTTCGTTCATGCCTTTCATTTCGTTTTTCATATTCGCATCCATTTTTTCGATCATTTGTTTGTTCATGCCTTTCATTTCGTTTGTATTTGCATCCATTTTTTCGATCATTTTCGCATTCATCTTGGTGTTCATTGCCGCCAGCATGGCGCATAGCTGGGCCATGTTGGATGCACTCAGCTGAGCCGTTTCGGCAAGGGTTGGGGAAGGGTTTTGGTGGAGAGGGGGGGGGGAGGTGTCATACACGGCGGCCGCTGCCGCACCTATTTCGGGCTCTGGGTTCAGTTGGGCAAGTCCGTGTTCCTGCACAATCAACATTTCCTGCTCGGGGATTCCATCCTGGACCATGGATTCTACACATTCTACATCCATTTCTAATACCCCCGGCTCCCGCTCGCCTTGAGACGCCATCTTGCTTCTCGTGAAGGGTTAATTTGCTCGCTCGTAATTTGGAGGGAATCGGGGGTCGCTTCTCTCACCCCTGGA
>NW_028222455.1:0-39611 GCF_056783735.1 Eptatretus burgeri | reverse complement strand
TCTCCTTCACACCAACTCAGATGAACGTTTACTCTCTTCGTGGGACCCCTGCACCGGCACACAATGGCCTCGTCATTTCGAGGTCGACGGTGGGATGTTCCACCTGCCCGAGGAACTTCTGGCTGATGAGACGAGTGACTCACCTGTACCTGCGGGTGAAGGTACGCTCATTGATTGAACCGACCCCCGCCCTGTGAAGCACCAGGACGAGAGTTTATAGTTTGTCCGGTATTTATCATGGAACAGGAAGTGAAAACCTGATGATGTTTCCTTCCGAACATTCACGACCGAAACCGCTGCTCGGTGGCCTTTTTGACCCCCGACCGTCAGCACGGTGTCCCCCAATGCAGCACACTCCGCAGGACACCAGGTTGGCATCCCCGGTACAGCCCGGAATCTTGGCCATGCTGACACAGATTATGGCTGACGTGAAGGGCAGGATGGGGACTCAACTTGGTGGGAAATTTGACGCGTGTCTTGGGAACCTGCGACAAATTGTGGAGTACGACGTGTGGGCAGCGTGAAAAGGTAGTGATCAGGTGAGGGGTGAAACAGAAAGGATTGCTCTGGGGGATTAGAAGGGAGCGGGTAACTAAAAGACTCCGTGAGACAGAGCCACGGGAGATAGATTCATACAAAAGTGAGTCGGAGAGGGGGAGACAGAGCCACTGAATGTCAGGAGTGAAGTGGGACCACGGGAGAAAGAAAATACAGACACCAATGTGCCCTTTGTGGTGTTTTATGGGTGAAACCTACAATACCTTCATCAAGTATTCACACCCCCTGACTTCTTCACATTTTGTTGTGTTGCAGCCTGACTTCAAAATGGATTAAATGACTGTTTTCATCCCTGTCTGTTTGTTTGTTTGTTTGTGAACAGTATTACGGAAAAAAACTCCTGGACGGATTTAGACGAAACTTGGTGGGGGGATGAGGTGTGGTCCAATGATCATGCCATTAGATTTTGGACTTGGTCCAAAGTCCAATATGGCCGCTATGGCGGTCGTTTCGAAAAAATATTTGAATTTTTGTTTTTGCATTTCTTCATGTTTTAAGTGATTTCCAACCAAAAATAAATAAATTTGTTAGAGAAAAAAAAATAGAAAATTTTGCAACTTTTTTTCAAAAAAATTTCGATTTTATTTGAAAAAATATTTGAATTTTTGTTTTTGCATTTCTTCATGTTTTAAGTGATTTCCAACCAAAAATAAATAAATTTGTTGGAGAAAAAACAAATAGAAAATTTTGCAACTTTTTTTCAAAAAAATTTCGATTTTATTTGAAAAAATATTTGAATTTTTGATTTTGCATTTCCACATGTTTTAAGTGATTTCAAACCCAAAAAAAATGTTAGAGAAAAAAAAACTTGGAAATTTTGCAACTTTTTTTTTGAAAAAAATTTCGATTTTTTTTTTTTGGCATTTCTACATGCGCGTCGATCTGGTTTAGTTTATTCAATCGTGGTTCAGGAGAGTCTGATCCATTTTGACCGACAATGAATAGGACATCAGGTTCACTTAAGTGACCCAGCACTATTGGCGGCGGAGGTTTTGCACTCTACCGAGTGCTCCCCCTCCAGTCACATTTCCTTCTGTTCCAGCCTGACTTCAAAATGGATTAAATTTAAATGTTTTCTCACTGATCAACACAAAATACCCCCCAATGACAAAGGCAAAACATATTTTTCTCAGAAACTTTGAGAAATTTTTACAAATTAATGAAAAAGGAAAATCTGAAATGTCTTTCGTCAATGCGTGTTCAACCCCCTGAGTCAATACTTCGTCGAAGCGCCTTTGGCAGCGATTACAGTTTCAAGTCTTCCTGGGTATGTCTGTATCAGCTTTGCACATCCGGATTTGGGGATTTTCTCCCATTCTTCCTTGCAGATTTGTTCAAGCTCTGTCAAGGTGGATGGGGAGCGTCGGTGAAGAGTAATATTTAATCTTCACCGCAGTCTCAGGTCTTTTACACTCTGAAGCAGGTTCTCCTCAAGGATTTTCCTGTATTTGGCTTCATTCATTGTTCCCTCCATCCTCGCAAGTCCCTCAGTTCCTGCCACTGAAAAGCATCCCCATAGCATGATGCTGCCACCACCATGCTTCACAGTGGGGATGGTGTTGGATGGATGACGAGCTGTGCTCAGTTTCTGCCAAATGCAGCGCTTTGCATTCAGGCCAAAGAGTTCCATTTTCATCTCATCAGACCACAGAATATTTCCCTCATGCTCTCAGATTTCCTTTTTATAAACTCCAGACGTGCTGTCATTTGCCTTTTTCTCAGGAGTGGCTTCTGTCTCGACATTCTCCCATAAAGCCTCGATTTGTGAAGTGCTGCAGAGACTGTTGTCTTTCTAGCAAGTTCTCCCATCTCAGCCAAAGAACTCTGTCATTCTGTCAGAGTAGTCATTGGGTTGTTGGTCACCTCCCTGACCAAGGTCCTTCTTGCCGGGTTGCTCAGTTTAGTTGGATGGCCAGCTCGAGGAAGAAAGACTGTGAGTAGTTCCATGTTATTTCCATTTCCTAATGATAGAGCTCATTGTGCTCTTGGGAACTTTCAACACTCTATAAACTGTTTTATACCCTTCACCAGATCTGTGCCTCCTCACAATTCTATCTCGGAGTTCTACGGACAGTTCCTTGGACTTCATGGTGGAGTTTCTGCTCTGACATGCACCGTCAACTTTGTACTTAAAATAGAAAGGTGTGTTTCTTTCTATATAATGTCCACTCAATTGAATTGGCCACAGGTGGACTGCAATCAAGTTGTGGAGACATCTCAAGGATGATTGAAGGAAATTGGATGCACCTGAGCTCAATTTGGAGTGTCATCGCAAAGGGGCTCAATACTTACAGACGCAAGACATTTCAGATTTTCACTTTTAATTAATTTGAAAGCTTTCTAACACCCTAGAATGGAGAAGAATTCCAGTTCACAGGTCTCGCTGTCTCAGAGATAGGTTGAATTGGGGTTCTCCGAGCCATGAAGGACAATGCGTGACTGGAAGCAGGTGAGGAGAGAGTGGAGGAACAGGCAGGCTGCCTTCGCAATAAGGCCAGCCAGGAGATGCCTGCTTTGAAGTCATCTCCAAGACAACAGCAGGGAAGTAGATTTGGCGAGTATACCGACCAGGAAATTGGAGCGACCAATACACAGCGGGGTGAAGTTGGTTCTTTGTACTCAGCGAATGGGGTCGCGAAAGCATCCCAGGCTCGGCATACAGTGGACTCCCGATTCCTCCTTTACTGTTTAAGTCAGTTTTAAAATTTATTTTGTCACGTGAAATTCAGAGAATGTGCCTTTCTTGCAGCACATTAAATTGAGCAGCTCAGGGGAAAGCCTTTCTCCCCTTTGTCTCCTCCGTTCCGTCTCTTACATTATTCCTCTCTCCTGTCTCCTGATCCAAACCGTCGGTATTTTATATCTTCCTCACTGTCGGTGCCTCTTACATTAAGAGTTGTTCATCGTTGCCAAGACCAATGCAGCTGCTGTCAGTGTCTCTTATCTCGTTTTGTTGCCATTGCTGAGTCCGATTGGGCAGCATCGTCGGTGTCTCTTATCTCGTGTTGTGGTCACTGCTCTGGCCATTTCAGCCTTGCTTGGTGTTATTGTGATCCGTCCAGACTTTTAACAGGTAAAACGTTTCTTCAACCAAAGTACAAAACAATTCTTTCACCCCAGTACAAATAACTTTCACCCACAGCACAATTAAACATGTTATACTGGTCCGAAACCCGATCTGGTGAAATAACACAATTAATATGTCTGTAACAACAGGAATGAATAATAATTCATGTCATGTGTTCAATGGGGTGATGTAAGAGACTGGGAAAAAGCGCGGGAAAACCCGGAATTAATTTATTTATTTGACTTTAAACCTGTTTAAGTTTTTATTTAAATTGAATTTCCACTTGAACACTTCAGAACACAAATCTCTCCTTCAAAATACTTCCAAGAACCGAGCTGTATATCGATATAGAGCACGAGAAGGCGTGGCAGGTGAGAGGGACAGTGTCAGGGTAAAGGAGATTCTGCCAATATTATGTGGCGACGTCAGTAAACTTCTGGATTTTTAAAAACGATCTTTAAAATCATTAATTTATTAAAATTTTAATAAACATATATTCGAACACTGCATGGGATGTCGTATTCTGTGAACGCTCTCGTGAAGGTGGACAGAGGTTACGTTTCCACCCCTGTCCGTTTGTCTGTGAGCATGATATCTCAAAAGGTTGTGGACGAGTTATGACAAAAATCGGTGGATGAGTTCTGCAGGTGACAAGAACAAGCCGATTCGATTTTGGTTCAGGTCTATATTCCGATCCGACCCATCAGTGGGATACAAAACGTAAACTGTTCAGCATGGCGGAGGTACGCGCTCCACCGAGTTCTGTTCTTGTTCGTGTGGTGTTGCTGTATGACAGGCTTTATGGGCCGAACGACCTCCTTCTGCATCAAAGTTCCTTGTGCATCCAAGTGTAAGTCTTTCACGAACCAGCTGACCAGGCCCAACGTTCGACTGGAGGTGGCAGGGATCTGTATTTTGCTCTTGGTGCCGACACTGTGCGAGTACGTTGTGTTTTTATGGGTTTTTTTCTCCGCAATCGCTTGTAGAATTGAGAGGAAATTTTCACTGCAGGTGCGACTGCTCGTGAAGAATGTTTTCGTGATGATTATGACGTCATAGGGCACGTGGTGTGGTTGCCATGTTGGGAAAACTTTGGACCTCTCTTTCTCTGAAACCATACCAAGGAAATAATTGAAACTTGGCGCATGGCAAGTACAGTATTCGGAATGGGAAATAAGTGTGATTTTAAAACTGATGTCATAGGTGCCTTCGTTATGACGTCATAACTGCATCTATCTATAATTCCAGCAATCTGTGTGTGTGTGTGTGTGTGTGTCTGTGACCGCTGTTTCTCGACAACCACTGGTCCGATCGAGTTGAAACTTGCCAGCAATATTGCTGGGGACCTGAGGATGTGCCTTTTCAAGCTTTGATATTAATCGGACAAGTGCTTCCCAAGTTATGGCCATTTATTTACCAACCAATGACATGACACGTTGCTGCGTAGGCGTGGCTGCGTCGGCCGGTGCGCGGCCGGCCGACGATGACGTCACGGGCTGTGCCGGTTACATGGCAGCGAATGTCATGGCAAGCAAAGACAGGGAGGGAAACTTTATTTTAATTTGGATTTTAATTAACTCTGTGTGTGGAAGTGTGGTTGTCGCGACAACGCGAGAGCGAAGGAACGGCCTGTGTGGTTGTCGTTTCTGGCACGCGGTTTGAAAGTTTTCTATTTTTTTTTTGTTTGCGCGTACAGCCACGCCCCTACGGGCACGCACCTACGGGCATGCACTAGTATGTATAATGCAACATCAAAAAAATTTGAAGGCCATCTCGGGATAAAATGTGTCACAGAAGGAAAAAAAATGATGACGTCATCAGTCACATGATTCGACAGCCATATTGTTCGTATTTTTTCACCTTCAAAAATCTTCTCTGAAGTGGCTGAACGGATTGAGGAGAAATTTTACACGTATGACCGCCTATCCGTGAGGAACAAAAGGTTCACACATATGACATGGTTTGGCAGCCATATATGATTTACCCGAAAACCTATAAAAAAACATCTCCAGAACGGCTGGACAGGTCGATGGGAAACTTCACACAAATGTTCCCCAAGCCGTCAGTGACCAGGTTTGTGAAGGAATAATTGATAGGTCACATGGTTTGGCTGCCATATTGGAATGAAGAAAAATATTAAATAATGTTGTCTCTGGAATCACTTCATCAATTGACCTGAAACTTCACAATTATGATCTCGTTGTGACGGTGAGTAAATGTTTTGAGTAGATGGTGCATAAAATTTCATCTTGATCGGATGCAATGTCTGGCAGCCAGATTTATTTAATTTATTTTAAATCTGGGATATATATATATATATATATATATATATATATATATATATATATATATATATATATATATATTTAAATATATGGCTACTTGGCTGTTCCTGAATGGGTTTGAGGGTAGAGGAGCAGCAGCTGAAATGTGAATCTTATCCAGGTTCCTGCTAATGACTTCATCTTTGCTTTTCACTTGTTTGGGTTCCTTCTGATACAGGACTGTACCTATTTGTTCTTCCATTTGATTTGAATTGAATTAATTTGAATCCCGTTCTAAATCCAGTTGAATAATAACGAAAAACGTCACTGGTCAGGGTCAGGTGTCCAATCAAAACAGGGTTGCATCAAAGCGGGACATCTTGGTACCCGGTCATCACTTCCAGCAGTTCTAATTATATCTCATATTTAATTACAAAACACACCAGTACACAAACACCACACAAAAGTCTGGCGAGGGTCTGCAATCTCTGGTTGTTCTTTTTCTTGTTCTCTGTATAATAATTCACACAAAATGTTCAGTTAACAATGGTAATATTGTTCAGAATGAATGTGCAAGGTAAGACTATGTGCCCCACGAGTGCTATTCAAGTTGTAAAAGTGATTTATTGATGTTTTTGCTCAATTGTCTCTTTGCAGAGAAAAAATTTGAAACGTCTTCACGTGTCAACTGTTCCTCGTCGGTGGATGGAGAAGTTTATTTCGATCATCACCCGACAGAGACTTTGTGTCAAGATGGTGACAAGTTTCGAGTTATGTCGACAAACAACAACAACTGCGACAGGTGGATCGATGTCTTGCAACAGGAGAAACAAAGAAGTGAGAAGACAAACAAGTTTTCTGTTACCAACAAAGACTTCGCTTCCTCATCGTGTTTAAAAGGAGGTGTAAAAATATGCACAGGTGAGACGTCACTCAGGTGCAGTGTGTGTAATAAGGGATTTGCTTCTTCTTCATATCTGTTGATACATCAAACGTTGCACACCGGTGAGAAATCCTACAAGTGTTCACAATGCAGGAAGGCCTTTTGTTCTTCATCAAGTTTATATCATCATCAAAAAATACATTCGGGGGAGAAACTCCACAAGTGTTTTGTTTGCAACAAAGCGTTTAATCAGTCATCACACTTGTATACACATCAAAGAATACACACTGAAGAGAAACCTTACAAGTGCTCTGTGTGCAACAAATCGTTTAATCAGTCATCACACTTGTATACACATCAAAGAATACACACTGAAGAGAAACCTTACAAGTGCTCTGTGTGCAACAAATCGTTTAATCAGTCATCACACTTGTATACACATCAAAGAATACACACCGGAGAGAAACCCTTCAATTGTTCTGTGTGTAACAAAGCCTTCACTCATTTATCAACTGTGTCAACACATCAAAGAATACATACCAGAAAGAAAGCCTTCACTTGTTCTGTGTGTAATAAAGCATTTTATCAGTCATCACACTTGCATACACATCAAAGAATACACACAGGCGAGAAACCCTACAAGTGTTCTGTGTGTAACAAAGCGTTTAATCATTCATCGAACTTCCATCGACATCAAAGAATGCACACCGGAGAGAAACCCTACAACTGTTCTGTGTGTAACAAGACCTTTACTCGTTCATCAACTGCATCGACACATCAAAGAATGCACACCGGAGAGAAACCCTTCAATTGTTCTGCTTGCAACAAAGCGTTTAATCATTCATCGAACTTCCATCGACATCAAAGAATGCACACCGGGAAGAAACCCTACAACTGTTCTGTGTGTCACAAGGCCTTTGTTCGTTCATCAACTCTGTCGGCACATCAAAGAATACACACCGGACAGAAACCGTTCAAATGTTCTGTGTGTAACAAAGTGTTTAATCATCCATCATCTGTATCGAGACATCAAACAATACATAAAAGCAAATAATTTCCAGGAACAGGTGCGAGTGGAAGATGCCACACATGGGATGGAAATAGCAGCAAATCCAGCGCCATCCATTGCAAAGAAGAGAAATGAAAAATACAAAAAGACACGTCAACAAATATATAACGTCAACTGGGAGAAGGACAAAAGAGTTGGAAGATTGTAAAAATATCTGGAAAGAGTTGGGGAGAGACAAAGAAGGCACTTTGCAGTGGATTGGAAGACGTCATGTTAACTGGGATGGAGAACGAGTCAGAGAACAGTCTGCAGAAAGTCTACACCCCCTTTCAAAATTTTCACCTTTTGATGCCTTATAACCTGAAATTAAATCAGACTTTTTAGACCTTTATTTACACATCGTAACCCACAACTTCCAAGTGAAAAATAAATTACACAAATTTCAGAAAATTAATTAAAAACACAAAACTAGAATATCTTGGTTTGAGAAGTGTCCGCCCCCCCTAAAAACAACAATGGTAAACGAGCTCAGGTGGAACCAATCACCTTCACAATCACATTCCAGATTAATTGGCCTCCACCTGTTTAAATTGTGATTCTGATGATTTCAGAATAAAATCAGCCGATCCTGTTGGTTTCCTCTGCTGGGTAGTGAATTTCACAGCAAAGACTCAACCATGAGAACCGAGGAGCTTTCAGAAGACGTCTGGGATAAAGTTGTGTTAATGCGCAGATCAGGGGATGGGTGTAAAAATATTTCAAATACCTTGAATATCCCTTGGAACACAGTCAAGACAGTCATTAGGAAATGGAAGGCGAAGGAACCACCAAGACCGTCTCGATGAAGACCGTCCCTCCAAACTGGATGACGAAGCAATGAGGAGACTGATCAGAGAGACCATCAAGAGGCTTTGAAAGAGCTACATGTCTTTTTGGCAAAGACTGGTAAATGTTTACATGTGACAACAATATCCCAAGAACTCAATAAGTCTGGCTTGTACTGGAGTGTGGCAAGAAGGAAGATATTACTCATAAAAGCCCACCTTGAGTCCCGTTTGAGGTGTGTAAAAAACTATTCCAGAGATTCCGAAGCCATGTGGAAAAAGTTTTGTTGTCTGACGAAACCAAGATTGGAAATTTTTAGCCGAAATGCAAAACGCTACATTTGGCGCGTACCCAACAAAGCACATCAACCAAAGAACACCATCCCTACTGTGAAGCATGGTGGTGGCATCATCATGTTATTCAGATGTTTGTCATCAGCAGGGACTGGGGCACTTGTTAGGATTGAAGGGAAAATGGATGGAGCAAAATACAGAAAAATCCTGGAGAAAAATCTGCTGTCCTCTGCAAGAAAGCTGAATTTGGGACGGATGTTCACCTTTCAGAATGACAACGACCCGAAGCACAAAGCCAAAGCTACACTGGAGTGGGTGAGGAACAAAAAGATAAGTATCCTTGAGTGGCCCAGTCAGAGCCCCGACGTAAATCCAATCGAAAATCTGTGGCTTGACTTGAAGGATTGCTGTCCATTAACACTCCCCACGCAGCTTGACTGAGCTTGAACAGTTTTGTGCAGAAAAATGGGCAAATATTTCCCAATCAAGGTGTGTAAAGTTGGAAGAGACCTCGACCAACAGACTCACACCTGTAATTGCAAACAAAGGTCTTCCACCAAGTATAAACTCAGTGGGGTAGACACATATCCAACCAAGATATTCTAGTTTTGTATTTTTAATTAATTTTCTGAAATTTGAATAATTTGTTTTTCATTTGGAAGTTCTGGGTTACGATGTGTAAATAAAGGGGGGGAGGGAGCTGATTTAATGTCATTTAATTCCAGGCGAGAAGGCATCAAAAGATGAAAATTTTGAAAGGGGGTGTAGATTTTCTCTCGGAGCTGTAAATACCCAACACCAAGGACACTCGAAGAAGATGGCAGGATGGAGTCAATAAGAACAGGTGCAGCTTCTGTAAGGTAGAAATAGAAAACACCATCACCTTCTCTCGGGATCTAAAAACCTCATCTCAGAACACCTGTACACACAAAGGTACAACAAGGTATCGAGAGCAATCCACCGACACATGTGCAAAAACATAAATATCCCAGTCTCAGAGAGCTCTTGCAAGCACGAAACAAATGTGATACCAGGATCTGAAAAAAAGAAAGTTAAGAGAATCTGGAAGCTGAAGAGCACCGACATTGCTCCAGTGATAATCGCAGCAACGGGAATGATGAAGAAGAACAGGAATGATTCTGTGACAATATGAAAACGACAACAATTATCCAAAGCAATTTATGAGAAGAGAAAATAGCAGAACAAGGATCTGGATGGGATTGAAATCCTGACAAAGGAACAACAAAACATCGAAGGGAAATGCCTCGAGGGATCGCCTTTGTCACAATGACGTCATCACTTCATCTCTTCACAGCATAATTGTTCATCCAAAATCAGATGGAGATTTATATTTGATGTTTTATTGTCTTGTTGACTTCATAAAAAGGTTTTGCGTGGAAATTGGGGAATTTCACTGCATTCAAATCGGGAATGATTATAATGTGGGTCTTCGCGATTTTGCGAACAATCTAAGGCACCTCGGGCAAAAAAATATCAAAATGTCTGCCCTTACCTCACGATCCCCCTGTCCCAAGGGTACGACATGTAAAAGGATCAATCCCAAAAAGGGAATCACTGCACCCCTTTGCTGGGCATGTGAACAAGTTGTGGTTGTTATAGTGTTCAGGATTTTCCATGGGATTCCCAATTTTCGGTAATTGTTTGGTATTTCTTCTTCTGAGCTTGATTTGATGGTTTGTTCTTCGATTTTCTTTCCCAGCACGGTGAGATGTTCCGCATCTAATGTACTTCTCTGTCATACGTTTTAAATGTAATTTTATGAATGATATTACACAAACAATGACGTCACAATGTGAGAAGTACAAGTGAGTCATTAAATTTTGGCAGCAGAGTCTCACCTTGCATTTCTTGATGCCAATGAAACCAAGTCCGTCACAATCATTGGAATTGCCAGCGATGAAGCTGAGTCTGTGGTTCTCTTACTCTCACACCGGTGGTCTCTCTCTCTCTCTTTTCTCCAGGTTCATTTCTGGCCCTGGCACCCCTCTGCCTTGCTCTGCACTCCCACCCTCGAATTTTGCTCCAAAGGGCTTTCTTGGTCTTCCAGTGACAAACTTCTGTTGAAACTTCCAAAATCCAGGTTCCTTGCTCACCTCCACTCATTTGCTTCTCCTTTCTGCAGCCTGTGGAACCAACTTCCTCAGACTTCAATCTGACTCTTCCGTCTTCAAGATGACTGTTCTCCAACACCCCCCATCCATATTCATGTTCTTTTCTCCCCTCTCCAAGCCTTCCTTTCCTCCCCAAGCCCTCTCCAAAATAAAAGCCCTCCACAAGACGACCCCTTCCTTTCCAGATGAATGTGCTTTCCCCCCTTATTCCTCAACATCCTTTTCTTATGCCATTTCCAGTTTTCCTTTCCCCTTCTTGCTGTGTTTGAGCTTGCATCCAGCTTGTTGACCCCTTGTCCACCCAACTCCCTGTTATCTCATTATTCTCCATGAGGATTGCGTAAGTTTCGGAAAAGGTAAGGTTGAAGTAAAATTGTGGAAGTGTATGGTGAATCTGGAACGGTAAACGCAGACTGAAGCTGATGGATCAATGAAAAGTACCAATTAGAGGGTGGAGAGATACGTGGTTTCAGGAGGTGTATAGTTCGGAACGATACAAGGAAATTATTATTTTCCAACCCCAACCCTAACCCCCTTATTCCTTTCCATCCTGATGGACCGGGGGCCCGCTTGCAACGGAGCACGATATTTAAATTTTAGTGTCGCGATCGTCGTTCTCGGTGATCTACTACAATCTACATCGACTAAAATCTGCAGTGATCTACAATCCACTCGAAACACCCGCATGGGAGTGTGGTTTTTTTTAACTCCCGGACAAGTTGTTCAACATCCATGAGTTTGATTAATTAATTATTTAGCGACGACATCCTGTTTTCAAGTTATTCTGTCCAGCGGTTTATTCTCTCGAGGTTTTCACACAGAGTCTTCTGTCTTTGTCATAATTTCACAATTAAATTTCTTTCAATTATTTTCTGGTGAATAGTTCTCAAATTGAATTCAATAGTTTGACTTCCGGTTCTTGGTTTGGAGCGACGGCAGCTTCTCTCAGGGGTCTCTGCCGACTTTCTCAAAGTTAAGTTTCCCGTCGTTATTTGTCCCGTTTTAACTGTTTATTTTCTCACCTACATGCTCGCTGTGTGTTCCTAGTTCAGTTTTGTTTTAAAAATTATCCTATTTTGTGAGTTTTCGTCGACCTTGTCTTATCGGGCCCCTTGGGGCCGACCCGTCCTACCCCTCTCGGTGTACGATCGTTTTATTTGTATTCTCTCCCTATTACCATCAATTCCTATTTTCCCCACTTTTCCCAACAACCGCCATCTATCCCTCTCAACAACACACTGCCTTTCTTGTCTTAAATTCAAAAAATTAACAAAAAAAACAACAACCCTATCTTCCCCCATACCCACGAGTATCGATCCTTCTTCTTCTTCTTCCTCCTTCTGCCGGCACACCATCTTTCTTCGAGTTGAGCTGACCCACTCTCACCATTTCCTTCACGATTTCTTCCTACTATCTCCCATTCCCTAATTTCACCTAATCTTCAAATATCCATCAAAAAAATAATAATTTCCCTTGTATCCTTCCTAACCATACACCTGAAACCACGTGTCTCCATCTCCTCTCTTCCTGGTACTTTTCATCGACCTATCAGCTTCACTCTGCGTTTACCGTTCCAAGTTCACCGTACACCTCCACGATTTTACTTCAACCTTTCCTTTTCCGAAACTTACGCAATCCTAATTAAGATTAATAATCATAATAAATTAATTCACTTTTAACTATAAAAAAACAACCATCACAACGCACATATTCGACTCTCCTACAAGACAAAAGGACGGGGTCCTGACGACACACGTACTTAATAGCGAACGCAGTGAGCTTCATACTTAACACGTGCACATGAGAGAATAGGAAACAACAACAACAACACAATACCCCCTGGCTATTTGGAATCCGTGTCGTTGGCTATGACCCTTTTGCTTCCGGTTGTTTTTTAACGCTGTGCGGTGTATAAACACGATTGTGTTTTATTTCTATCTTGTGAATATTACTTAACTTGTGCACATGAGAGAATAGGAAACAACAAAAACAACACAATACCCTGGCAATTGTGAATCCGTGTCGTTGGCTATGACCCTTTTTCTTCCGTTATTTTTTTGCTTCTGGTTTTTTTTTTTGTTTCCGGTTTTTGTCATGGGGAATGATGCATGCCGGGAGATAAAGGCATCGTCGGAGACATGAAATACCCAAATAATATCAGACATGGTGTATATTTCTTCCACTGATTTTAATAAAGATATCTTGGAAGCCGCTCGTCTGATTGACATCAAACTTCGAAAAGGCACATCTGCGGGGCCCCGGTAATATTCCTGGCAAGTTTCAATCAGATCGGACCGGCGGTCGTCGAGAAACGGCGGTCGCAGACAAACAAACAGACAGACACACACAGAGATTGCTGGAATTATAGATAAATATCTCACCTGTTCACTTAATTATTATTATATCTCACCTGCACACTTAATTATGATTATATCTCACCTGTACCCTTAATTATGATTAAATCTCACCTGTATACTTAATTATTATTATATCTCACCTGTACCCTTAATTATTTATTATATCTCACCTGTACCCTTGTTTATTATTTATTAAATCTCACCTGTATCCTTGTTTATTATTTATTAAATCTCACCTGTACCTTTGTCTACTTGTCGTAACTGCGAGGAATCTGTGAGGGGGTAGAGCATCAGCTGTGGTCAAGTGATTCTCGTCCTTCTTACAGGGGAATTCGCGCATGCCTTCTATCTGAGCCCATCCCTCGGTGTACTGCAGTTAGAGCAGAGGGTGGTAGGCTCTTGACAGAGGAGTCCGAAGTGAAGGCCCTCTGGGACGGTTACTTTGATCGGTTGGACCAGGCTGATCCACCAGCCGTCGAGTTGGACGTCAGGGGTGTTCCCATCACTGTTGCTGACCCTCCATTTAACTGTGGTCAACCTTCGTTTGTGCAAACACGGGCTGCGGTGAACCGGTTGAAATGGGGAAAAGCTCCTGGAATCTGTGGCATCCATGCTGAACTTTTCAAGGCTGGTTGAAAAGCTGTACTCGTGTCGTTGTATGTAGTTCTGTTCTCTGTCTGTAACACAGGCATCATACCAACTTACTGGAAGAGGGTCCTTGTTGTCCCTCTCTGGAAAGGGAAGGGTGGTCGCCAAGACTGCAACGACTGAGGAGTGACGCTGCTCTCAGTGCCGGGAAAGGTCTTTGCTCGGATAATTCTTTATAGGGTTCGTCACCATCTGCTTGAGCACCAGCGTCCAGAGCAGTCAGGCTTAACACCAAAGAGGTCAACGATTGACCGTATCCTTGCTCGACGGGTCCCCACCGAACACAGATGAGAGTTTTGGCAGGGGCTGCTTGCATCCATTGTTGATCTCTGTTAAGCATTTGATTCAGTGAATCGGGATATCCTCTGGAGGATTCTTGGTCTTTGTGGGGGGGCAACCGAAACTGACCGATCTGAACTCCACTCTGGTACTGAAAGTGCTGTGAGATGTGATGGTACCATCTCTGACTTATTTCCAGTTGTCAGTGGAGATTGTCAGGAGTGTGTTCTGGCCCCCACACTTTTCAGCACTTGCATGGACTGGATTCTGTGTGGGAGGTGTGCTTCATCTTTTCAAATGTATTTATGTAAATGAAAAACGGCTTATTTACGCATACACTTCACGAGATTTGAAAATCTCGTCGAGAAAAGGAGGGTTTCCCTGACAACGGTGAGAAAATATCGTTCCATTTTTGGTTTGATCACGACGTTTCGATGCGTTTTAAAAATAAATGAGAAATGCTGTCAAACACGCACTGCACTTTGGGTAAAATAAGTAGTTATTAATAAAAAAATCAAGATTTGTATTGAAAATACTAGTGCGGCTCCGTACGTGCGTGGCCGTATGTGCAAAAAAAACAAAAACTGGATTGGGGCATTGTTTCAATTATATCGGATCAACCGTATCATAAATGGCCATAACTTGGGAAACACTTGGGAAGCAGCTGAAACGGATGAAGAGGAACGATATCAAACTTTGAAAAGGCACATACTCAGGTCCCAGCGTCAATTGTGACATCATATTTAAAAAAAAAATCAGCATTGTGACGTCATTCGTGATGTCATAGCACCGTGTCCTGTCATTGGTTGACAGATAAATGGCCGTAACTTGGGAGCCGCTTGTCCGATTAATATCAAACTTTGACAAGGCACATCCTCAGATCCCCGGCAATATTCCTGGCAAGTTTTAACTCGATCGGACCAGTGGTTGTCGAGAAACGGCGGTCGCAGACAAACATACAGACACACAGAGATTGCTGGAATTATAGATAGATACAGGTTCCTAGGCAACGTGGACCCGTCTGTATTGCCGAATACAGCAAGGGGCAGAAGAAAGACGAACTTTCCAACTATTTTATATCCGGAGGTGTGTGCCATCACCAATCAGTTTAGAGAGCGTTCGCCAAGACGCTTAAGCACTCAAGCAAGCACTCGATCGAAATGGTTGATAATTGGAACGTGTCGCTTGGCAAGCGACAGCAAACTCATTAGGAATTGAACACACCCCGGATTTAGTGAATTATCTACACAGCAGAGTACCCGTCCGACGGGCGATCTTTTTCCAAGCGTGCAACACGTTCTTTGACACATCACTTTATTTGGGCGGTGTATGGACAACAGACAACTCTGCATTGGCAAAAAAAAAGAAGCAATAACCAGGGTTACGTGCATGAAGCAAAAAACACATCTCCTGTTGATGATCACAAACATCTCCCAGCACTGGAAAACGTGGGGACAGGAACACTGCACTGTAAATGGTGAAGACTTGTAATACCTTCTCCCACCAATAGGGGGCGCTACACGGTACACATTTACATCGAGAATTTACAAAGATAAAAACATCCCGATACATTAATTGTGGTCATGCTGATCCTGTGAAACACCAATCAGACAGTTTATCGTCGGGTTTGGGAATCGAACCCGGACTCGTCAGCTGAAAGGCAACTCCACCACCCTAATATCACCACATTTTCAGTTACACACACACACACACACACACACACACACACACACACACACACACACACACACACACACACACACACACACACACACACACCACCGTACAAAACGTGCTTTGTTTTACACAAAAAAGGATACACAATGAAATGGGACACAGGAGCTCATTCAGCCCCCTGATAACCCCCCAATTCAGCGGCACCCCCTGATAACCAATAACAATGGACATGATTCAAATATTTTCAACAGTTACAATGAACACAATTTTATTTTCCACGTTTGAACAAAGATGCGATGACGAAAACCGTCACGGATAGTAACTTCCAGATTGAAAACCCGGGAACGCTCTGTGTCCCTCCTGCGGGTCCGCTTGTGGTCCACGACGCGTGGGTTACCTAGAAACCGCTAAGCCACGCCCCTTAGCTCATTGTGTTTTTTAATGAGTCGAAATCGATTACTAGTGTCACTTATAAACGTTTGAATGCTTAACTTTGAACTTTGTCGTCGTTTAAAACGACCGAATAACATTTGTAAACAGAGGTTGTTTGATCGAGAGGAAGGAACGAGGTTAGAATACCTTCGAGGTGTTAAACTTGCTAATTTGAGTTGTGATTTTAACGTCTTTTGAGGCTGTTTGAAGGTGATTAAAGGAAAGTTCTTCGAATGTTTACTTTCGGAGGATTACTCAAGGAAGTCCGCGATGAGGGAAACTCACGTGAGCTCGATGGGACGCTGAACGGAGGGAAGACGAGAGTCGAGAGAGAGAAAGAAACACAAACGGTGGGACACCCAGGGAGGTGTCTCCAACGACGTCCGCATTTACGGAATATAAAGCGTGCAGTTCAGGTGCTCAGTCGAGTTGCGAACAGTCACGACCTTTTTGTCAAAACTGTATACGTGCTCCCACCCTTCGGTGATTGAACCTTTTCCCCCATTTTTGCATGAAGGCTCGGGAATGGTCCGCTCCCTTTTTGGTTCTCCAGTGCGGTTAAGAACACCGTCCTCAAGAACCAAGTGGATAGCATTTTACCCCTTATCCTCACCGTGGCCTTAACCCTTCCCCCCTTCCCCTACTTACCCCCCCCCAAACATTCAACAACAAAAAACAGACAAATGAAACCTCATGGGGGTGCTCAGGGTGAGATAACATCTTGAAGATGGAGTCTCAGCTCCATGAGCCCTGCATTGAGATGTGTCTCGGTCTTGGCACCATGAGCCCTGCATTGAGATGGATCTCAATCTTGGCACCATGAGCCCTGCATTGAGATGGATCTCGGTCTTGACAACATGAGCCCTGCATTGAGATGTGTCTCGGTCTCAGCTCCATGAGCCCTGTATTAATATGGATCTCGGTCTTGGCGCCATGAGCCCTGCATTGAGATGTGTCTCGGTCTTGGCACCATGAGCCCTGCATTGAGGTGGATCTCAGTCTTGGCACCATGAGCCCTGCATTGAGATGGATCTCGGTCTTGGCACCATGAGCCCTGCATTGAGATGGATCTCGGTCTTGGCACCATGAGCCCTGCATTGAGATGGATCTCGCTCTTGGCACCATGAACCCTGTATTGAGATGGATCTCGGTTTTGGCACCATGAGCCCTGTATTGAGATGGTTCTCGGTCTCAGCACCATGAGCCCTTTTTTGAGACTAGTACGGGCCCGTAGGGGCGGGGCCGTAGGGGCGGGCCAGTAGGTGCGTGCCCGTAGGTGAGTGCCAATATGTACAGCCCTCTCTCGCCCCACCAAACACTCATCCCCCCCACACTCGCCCCCCTCTCTCCCCCCTAGTCTCGCCCTTCCTCTCTCCCCCCCCCGGTCTCTCCCTCTCTCCCACTCTATTCTTTCCCATTCTTCCCTCCAGGCTTTCAAAACAGCTGTTCACCACCACCTCTTATCTTCCCCCATCCAAATCCTCGATCTTTTCTACCCCCGATAATCCACCCAAGCCCACTTCCTTCATTTCTCCTGCTTTCCTTCCTGAAAGTCCCTGTAATGTCCATCTTCTCTTCGCCATGTTCCCCGTCCCATCCCCATCCCTCTCCCTTCCACAGTTCACCTAATGTGTCTGTTCCCCACTGTTTTGTCCCTTCCACTCCCGCCCCTCTTGTCTCATGCCTCCTTGCTGTGAGTTGTGTGTTAGCTCTCATACGAGCCTCGACCAAGGTATACAAAAAAAAAAAAAAAAAAAGATTCCTCGTGATAGTTTCCTGAAATCTGCAATCTCTGCATCAGTGTTGGCAGACGTAGGATCGAGTGCATTTGACTCGCTTAGTGATCACATGTTTGAGACGGAGACAGACGGTAATCATGTATTTTCTCTCATACAGCACATCTGTGAGTGCAATACAAAGATTCGTCTCCACCATGTTGTTCGAACCATGAACACTGGATTGAAAGATAAACCTCAGAATTAGCCAGAAAGATCTGGCGAATCAGCGGTGGGCGGAGCCTGTGGTCACGTGATCGTCCTTGGAGACGGGTGGGCGGAGCCTGCGATGGTGGGCGGGGCGGGAAACCTGGAGCACGCTCAGGCACCTTGCGGTCACGTGATCGTCCTTGGAGACGGGTGGGCGGAGCCTGCCGTCGAACCAGTGAAATCCACGTCACTCGACATCGACGTCACAGAGTGAATGAATAATCATCTTTGGTTTAATAATATAAAAAATACCGATATATGTTTTTTTTTTATCTTTAACTTCGATCGTTTGATGGTTTAATGAAATCCATTCTTTATTTGCTTTTCCTTTGATCATTTTCTTGATTTTGGTTTTCTCATCGAACGCCGTTTGCTTGCTGACGGCGTTTAACGTGTTGGGCGGTGTATAAACGGAATAATTTTCCCGCCAAAAACAGAATAATTTTCGTTAAGAAACGAGGAAAACGTGAATGGTAATTCAGATGTGGATCGCAGTTAAGTTCACATGATAATCCAGTTCACTAAACGATGGGGATTGATAAGATTGATCGTTGTTTGGTTGAAGGATTTATCAAGGTGAGTGTCTGTTTACCTGGTCGGACGGTTCCAAGGTGAAGTTTGGTTGTTTTTTTTAAATAAAGGTATCATAACTGATCAGGGAAGGCAAAGTGCGTTTGCTGTGTCCGTGTATATCCACACCTAAAGAGAGTGGTGTTTGTGTGTGTGTGTGTGTGTGTGTGTGTGTGTGTGTGTGTGTGTGTGTGTGTGTGTGTGTGTGTGTGTGTGTGTGTGTGTGTGTGTGTGTGTCGCCATCTTTGCCAGAGATGGCTGATCGGATCTTCGTCAAACGTTCGGAGGTTCATCAGTGATTGCCGGCGAGGGTTTTCGGGGAATTATTTATTTATTTAATCACCTCGATGGTCCCTCAAGCCATTTGTTAAGATGTGAAAGGTCATATTATCAAATGATCTCAGACCCCCCCCCCATTGCTTTGTGGGTAAACAAACAAAACAAGAAGAAAATAAATTTTTTATTTTTTTATTTTTTCAGGTTCTGTTCATCTTGGTTCGTGGGACAGGACAAAGTCCCGTGTGGAGCAGAAAATGCCAACCTTGACAAAGAGAAAACAGTCTCCATGAAAACAGTTTCACCCCATTATAATCAAATGGGATATTTTTTTGTGATTTTATTATTGCCAAACCGTCAGGTCAGGTCACATCAGATCTGTGACTGGCAGCAGGTACCGTGTACACCTGTACTAACCTGTTCCACGGTCGGGTTGTCAGCGACGAAACCGTCTCCCCCACCGGGTTTCCAGGTGAGGAGGGTGTATGATATGGACACCCAGCAGGATGAAGAACAAGACCTGTCAAAGGTCGGAGGACCTCCTCGTGAGCCAACTGCCATCCATATCGAGTACCCGGCCGTGTCTGCGGACGTCCTCCTGCAGGTGGGTTACTGTTTATGAGGAGGTTGGTGGCAGGATTTGCACTCTGGCCACCGGAAAACACTTCATCCTGCAAAACTTACAAAAATATAAATAAATTAAAAAAAGAGAGGATGATCACCTGTCTCTGTTATCATCTGAGCTCCAGCATTTGGACATCGGTATTGCAGCACTCTCTGAGGTTCGGAGACCAGACAGCGGTGAGATCAAGGCAGGTGGTTACACCTTCTACTGGTCTGGTCACTCTGATGGTTACCATGCCCAAGGAGTTGCTGTAGCCGTGTCCAACAAGCTGGTTACCATGCCCAAGGAGTTGCTGTAGCCGTGTCCAACAAGCTGGTTACCACGCCCAAGGAGTTGCTGTAGCCGTGTCCAACAAGCTGGTTACCATGCCAAATTAGTTGCTGTACCTGTGTCTAACAAGCTGGTTACCATGCCAAAGGAGTTGCTGAACCCGTGTCCATCAAGCTGGTTACCATGCCCAAGGAGTTGCTGTCGCCGTGTCTAACAAGCTGGTTACCATGCCCAAGGAGTTGCTGTAGCCGTGTCCAACAAGCTGGTTACTATGCCCAAGGAGTTGCTGTCGCCGTGTCCAACAAGCTGGTTACCATGCCCAAGGAGTTGCTGTGGCCGTGTCCAACAAGCTGGTTACCATGCCCAAGGAGTTGCTGTAGCCGTGTCCAACAAGCCGACTCCAATGATAATCCCACCGATCAACGAGTGTATCATGAGACTAGTCCTTACAGAGAAGACCAAGAGGAACCCAACTCACTTTACAGGACTGTGTAATGTACTCCAGGATGTTCGGCACAATATTCCCGAAGGAATGCTTCGGTCGTATACAGGAAGCATGGCTCAAAGAGTGACGGCATTCGACAAGGCAAATGGCGGACGAAACAAAGTATTGACTACTTTTATTTATTTATTTCATTTTTTTAGAGTAATCCCATCAAATAACATTGTTCTTGTTGTTTACAAAACCAGTTTCTTTCATGTGCATTTATAAAGGCTGTTAATTTACTGTAGTAAACGCACGTGACTTTTATCACCGATAATTTGATTAATATACCCAAAAATATGAAAATCATTGGAAACCATTTCCTTTCTCACCGAAACTTTTTCTTCTCATGATTCCCAAACTGGACAAACGGAGACAGACATCATGGGAGGGGTGGAAATAATAATTGTTGAAGGCACGGAGGAAAGTGCTGCTGGAGATACGGGAGGAGGGTCCATGGACCAAATATTATGTAAATATTTTTTGATGTCGTGCAAGAGGCAACTGCCGATAGAACCTCCACGTGCGTAACACCTCAATCCGGAGGTTTAAAGCCAGAGCAGGTGTGGACCCTTCGGAGGCACACCTGTGTTGGTTCAACCTTAACGATGAGTTTGAAGAACCTTGTTGGTGCGAGTCGTGGGAGGTTTACACCGACATTTCTCTACTTTCTGATTCTTCACGTTTTGTTTGCTTGTTTTGAGCGACTGCGGCACGGAAGATGTTGAGCGGGTTTGTAAGTTTGAGGAAGGAAAAAGCGAATTGATATATTTCAGGCTCCTCCATCCCATTCCTAACCTCCATCTCTCTATTCTAGAAACGCTCCCAGCACGTGAGACCAGGTTACACACAAGCATGGCGTATGAACGGGGCCCGGGTTGTATGGACGCCTTTCATGAGGACGGCAGCAATATGTTCCAAACGACGACCCATTGGGATGTTCTCGAGGAGACGCTTGATCACCATCTCTGGCCTCTGCTTTCGACAAGCGCCGTCGATTTTCCAGCGGACAGCGTCCCCGACATGCAGGACGGCGCGTCCGCACGACGGATGGACAACACCCTGAGAGTTGTCCTCCTGCCATATTCGCCAATGTCTCTGGACCAGAGCAAGTCACCGACAAAAGTGCGGACTGATGTCGAGGCCGGAGCTTCACTATCTTACCAAATGGAAGTGCCAAGCACCTCAGGTGAGTTGGAAAGCATGTCGTGGAAGTGAGCTCCACGACATGGAGAAACACGACTCTGATCCAGGCCCGGAGATGCTCCGTGAGCTCTTGAAGGCCCCTCGTGCACCCCTGTACCCTCTTCAATCGGACAAGTTGTCCTGAGTCAGTTAAATATGATGTCCTAATGTTTGTCTCAGAGTTGATGAAAGACTCACCAACTTGTCTGTGATTTCAGCACTTTTGTACAAATTGCCACCACTATTGGAAAGGTGTTCACTATTGTTAAATCTCAATTGTTTTCGAAGTACGGCACACCTTTCAATCGTGAACGTGAACGTTGAGGGTCAAAAAAACATTCTGATACAACGGACCGTGATTGCTGAAGCACTTTGTTTTGCAGAGGACGGGGAAGAAGATGAAGAGGAGAATGCAAAAGAAAAAAACGACGAGGAAGAAGAGGATAAAGAGGATGTGGACGAGAAGAACGAAGAGGAAGAAGAAGTTGAAATTGCTGTGTTGTCTTCGGAAAACGTTCCGACTACTTGCGAAACAAACGCAGCAGCCAATTGTGACGTGCATGGTGGACTTGAGAGTCCTGCCGCAACCGGTCCACAGCAGCCTCCAGCACAACAACAGGGTGATGGAGCACAGCCACCACCTCCGCAAAATAAATCTGCCTCCAACCGCAGGAGCATTAGGGTTGCGGTCCACGCTGACTGCTTCCAGTCCGAAGATGTTCCTGTCGCTTCACTGCCGTCCATCATCCACTCACTCGCCGTTCAGAGGAAGAGAAAGATGAACAATGGTCTCGAACGACGCTATCGTTTTTTTCTCGCTCACCGTTTGAGCCGGCTGCGTGCATTGGTGCCCGGATTGGTGAACGCAGGACCTGTTAACAACATCGTCGTTTTAAAGGGAGCCACGGAGTACATCGAGCTGTTGAAAGAGGAGAGGGATTGTCTGAACAACGAGAAGACCAGATTGCTTTCACGACGGCAAATGCTTCTCCAGAAACTCCATTACCTGAAGGGTTGACAAGCTTTGTTGTTGTTGCTATTGTTGTTCTTGTCCAGAAACTCCATTACCTGTTGGGTTCACAAGCTTTGTTGTTGTTCTTGTTATTGTTGAGAAACTCCTTTACCTGCAGGGTTCACAAGCTTTGTTGTTGTTCTTGTTATTGTTGAGAAACTCCATTACCTGCAGGGTTCACAAGCTTTGTTGTTGTTCTTGTTATTGTTGAGAAACTCCATTACCTGCAGGGTTCACAAGCTTTGTTGTTGTTCTTGTTATTGTTGAGAAACTCCATTACCTGCAGGGTTCACAAGCTTTGTTGTTGTTCTTGTTCTTGTTGAGAAACTCCATTACCTGCAGGGTTCACAAGCTTTGTTGTTGTTCTTGTTATTGTTGAGAAACTCCATTACCTGCAGGGTTCACAAGCTTTGTTGTTGTTCTTGTTATTGTTGAGAAACTCCATTACCTGCAGGGTTCACAAGCTTTGTTGTTGTTCTTGTTCTTGTTGAGAAACTCCATTACCTGCAGGGTTCACAAGCTTTGTTGTTGTTCTTGTTCTTGTTGAGAAACTCCATTACCTGCAGGGTTCACAAGCTTTGTTGTTGTTCTTGTTATTGTTGAGAAACTCCATTACCTGCAGGGTTCACAAGCTTTCTTGTTGTTGTTATTGTTATTTACAGGATTTAAAGCTTGCACACAGTTGTAGTGCTCTCATGCCGTTGTGTCATCACCCCATTATGTTATCACCCCATTGTATCATCATGCCATTGTATCAACCATTTGTCATCACCCCATTGTGTGATCACACCATTGTATCATCACGCCATTGTATCATCGCCCCATTGTGTCATCACCCCATTGTATCATCACCCCATTGTGTCATCGCCCCTTTGTGTCATCACCCCATTGTGATCACCCCATTGTATCATCACCCAATTGTATCATCGCCCCATTGTGTCATCACGCCATTGTGATCACCCCATTGTATCATCACCCAATTGTATAATCGCCCCTTTGTGTCATCACCCCATTGTGATCACCCCATTGTATCATCACCCAATTGTATCATCGCCCCATTGTATCATCGCCCCATTGTGTCATCACGCCACTGTGTGACCTCTTCTGTGTATTATTACTCCATTTTGTGAGCGAACACCATGATGTGATGTCACATCGAGATTTTTATTCGTTCATGTCAATACAACAGAAACCCGATGTAAATAAACCACGATAGAAATAAAGGAATCCTTTTATTCTTACACTGGTTAAAAGAGCGGGAAAAAGTCTTGGTGTGTGATTTTGAAGGTGATTGGTTCCACCTGAACAAATTTACAATTGCTATTATAAGTGGGGTGGACACTTATCCAACCAAGATATACTAGTTTTATACACGTCTGTCCGGTTGTTTATGTACACGTCTGTCCGGTTATTTATGTACACGTCTGTCCGGTTATTTATGTACACGTCTGTCCGGTTATTTATGTACATGTCTGTCCGGTTATTTATGTACATGTCTGTCCGGTTATTTATGTACACGTCTGTCCGGTTATTTATGTACATGTCTGTCCGGTTACTTATGTACACGTCTGTCAAGTTATTTATGTACACGTCTGTCCGGTTATTTATATACACGTCTGTCCAGTTATTTGTGTACACGTCTGTCCGGTTATTTATGTACATGTCTGTCCGGTTATTTATGTACATGTCTGTCCGTTTTTTTATGTACACGTCTGTCCGGTTAAACTCTTAACAAAACTGCTTCTCCGCTGGTAGTTTTGTCCTGGTGTGGAATCTCATCCAAAATGGCATTTGAACCATGAGGAAGTTGTGTTGTTCTGGGAACGAGCGAGGAAAACTTAACACTTCACTTTAGTTTACTTCGCTTAATGGACAACGTTTTAGGGTGTCAAGTCAAGACCCTCGATATACGAGACAAACCCCGAATATATAACGTAGGTTTCCCCATTTTGGAAGGGATATGGGGAATTTAATCGGTCATTACCATTCAGGGATTAAACAAACACCTCCAAGAGGTTTTCACATCTACCTTTAAATTGGAGGGTGGGGGTGGCGGGAAGGTGTGAGTGATGGCGAAAGGTTTGGAGGAGTGGAATTGGATGGGTGTGGTTGGTGGAGGAGGGAGAGAGGAGAGGGGGAAAGGTGTGGAGGAGTGGAATTGGATGGGTGTGGTTGGTGGAGGAGGGAGAGAGGAGAGGGGGAAAGGTGTGGAGGAGAGGAGAAGGATGAAGAATAAAGTAATCTCTCCACCAGGGAATAAACCTTGGGAGGGGACGGACAAGTCATCGAGGCGGCAATGGCTGGGGTCGAGGGAAGGAGCCAATTCAGTGAATGAACTTCATCATGTATCGATATACTCGTGTTTAAAAACGAAAAACACAGTCTGTCGGTCCGTCCGTGAAGCCGTGTCACTAACATGTCCCTTAATTACGGACTGTTTGACTACACGTGCGTCACTTCATTATTTAATATTCGAATGTACCTTTTAAACTTTTCGACCGTTTCGACTGCTGAGACCCCTGAGACAGACCCTTTAGATAACGTGAAACATTTACATCCTTTATCTATCTATAATTCCAGCAATCTCTGTGTGTGTATGTGTCTGTGTGTGTCTGTGACCGCTGTTTCTCGACAACCGCTATTCCGATCTAATTGAAACTTGCCAGATATATTGATGGGGACCTGAGGATGTGCCTTTTCAAGGTTTGATATTAATCGGACGAGCGGTTCCCAAGTTACGGCCATTTATCTGTCGACCAATGACAGGACACGGTGCTATGACATCACGAATGACAACACAATTAATATTTCCATTACCTGCAGGGTCATGCTTCCCAAGTTATGGCCATTTATTTACCAATCAATGACAGGAAGCATTGCTGCATAGCCGTGATCGATGGGGAAGAGAAACTCAGCCGCGTTTGCCATTACGGGTTTTTTCTTTTCTCTTCTCTTCGTGTTTTTCCTTGCGAAAAGGCAAAATACGTTGGCGCTAATTGAATAATTGGCCATTAAAAGCCTCCTTATTCTTGCCCTGGACGAGGAAACAAAGAAGCGCCGTTTCCTCAGCGATGTTGTTTCTGAAGAGGTGCTAACGAGATAAAGGTGTGTACAATGTACATAGAGACGATTTTTATTATTATTTATTTATTGAATAAAAATTGTTCCAAAAATAATTTATCAAAAAAAGTGCACAACTTTTTTTTGTTTCCAATTGTCAAAACGCTGTGGCCTTTGGAAGTGTAAAGGAATTCAGCTCTACTCAACATGCTTGCCAACGAAATACATCTCAATTTGGTGGTAAAAACGATTCACGACGGGTTTCCTTTCTCATTGCTCTGCAGTCTGCATTCAACCCCTTCATTTGTCATCTCATTGACCTCATTTCATCTATCTATAATTCCAGCAATCTGTGTGTGTGTGTGTGTGTGTGTGTGTGTGTGTGTGTGTGTGTGTGTGTGTGTTTCTGTGACCGCTGTTTCCCGACAACCACTGGTCCGATCTAATTGAAACTTGCCAGCTATATTGCTGGGGACCTGAGGATGTGCCTTTTCAAGATTTGATATTAATCGGACAAGTGATTCCCAAGTTATGGCCATTTATTTACCAACCAATGACAGGACACGTGCTGCGTAGGCGTGGCCGATGCGCCATTTAGTTACCAATCGCAGGACACGTTGCTGCGTGGGCGTGGCTGCGTAGGCCGGTGCACGGCCGGCCGACGATGACGTCATGTGCCGTGCTGGTTACGATGGGGATCGATCGGTGCCTTAGTTACCGTGGGGTAGGAGTGCCAATGGTAAATGGCAGCGAATGTCATGGCAAGCAAAGACAGGGAGGTAAACTTGATTTTAATTAACTCTGTGTGTAAGTATCACAGCAGTTGTTACTTCAATGCAAGCGATAATTCGTGGAATGATGTGAACTTTCCGTACGGGCACGCACTACTTTTGGATAGTGATGACTTACAGTATTCTAATAATTTCTCGATTTCTTATCCGCATTTATAGATAAACACAATGCCCCAACCAGTCGTCGTTTATGAGAGCGAAGGAATGGCCTGTGTGTTTGTTTGAAAGTTGTTTTTTTTGCATGTACGGCCACGCACATATGGGCACGCGAGAGCGAAGGAATGGCCTGTGTTGTTGTTTCTGGAAAGCGGTTTTAAAGTATATATATATATATATATATATATATATATATATATATATATATATATATATATATATATAAATTTTTTTGCACGTGCAGCCACGCACGTACGGGCACGTGAAAGCGAAGGAACGGCTTGTGTGGTTGTTGTTTCTGGCACGTGGTTTGAGTTTTTTGTGGGGGAGGGAGAGTTTGCACGTACGGCCACGCATCTACGGGCATGCACTGGTACCCTTAAATCCCATAGACCCCGAAGACCCTCCAAAACCTTGAGGCTCTTGAAGCCCACAAAGACCATTAAGACCCCCCAAGACTGTTAAGAGCCTTAAGATCCTCAAGACCCCTAAGAACATGAAAATCCCCAAAACCCCTCCACCACTATACAACTCTCTGGAGGTCAAGGAGAGGAAGAGGTGTCAAAGAATGTGAAAAATGTACAAATGAAACATTTTTTTTACACTCAGAACCGTTGCTCAGATCCATTCCACAATTCGTCTCAGGTTAACAGATTACAGAGATTATGGTGTGTGTGGAAATTAAATAAATGATCACTGGCATGTTTTTTTTTAAGATGAAGGAGAATGTCCTTCTTTCCCTTCCCGTTCCCTCACATTTACCTCCTCCCAAATCCCCTCCACCCCCCACGGACGTCTCTGGGCGATGATGAGTGTGACCTGTTTGAACGTGCTGTTTTAACGTACCCAACTTCTTTCAATCCTGTACTCATGCCAGCATAAGGGGGCCATCCCCTTTTCCCCCCGCTTTCACTCAAGTCCCCCTATCAACCACATGCCCAGAACATCCCCTTCCCCTCCCCCACACCCCCATCCTCCTCACCCCCCCTCCCAGAGTGTGTCATAACGTGTTACTTCCCCCCCTTCCTCACTCTCCCCCCACCACTTCCTCGCTCTGTTTTCCTAACCCGTTCCTCTTTTCCTAACCCGTTCCTCTTTTCCTAACCCGTTCCTCGCTCCCCCACACCTCCCTCCCCCTACACCCCAGTCTCAATGTTTCCGCCAGCGAAGCGATGGGTTGTATTTGCTCGTCAACAAAAATAAAGGAAACAAATTCACTTTTATCATGTGAATCACTTTTTAATATTCAACGACATGCGATCTCACGGGAAACGCTGAACAAAGTACAACCACGAGGCAGGAATAAACACTCGATGTATAACGAAGAACTCGTGTTGCTCGTGTGCACAATTGTTGATCTGACGAGGGGTTAACGATCGAAACGTCAAGTTCTCATAACTTCCCATCCTCCAACAACGTCCAATTGATCTCATCTCAGGTAACCTCCCATCGTTTACCTCATTATAATTTCCAACTGAAATGTCTCGAAGTTGTTACTGAAACATGGGATCTCATACGGCCTGATTTGTCTCGTTTTTAGGGTCACGTGGGTGGGGGGAGGGGTTGAGAGGAGCGGATGGGGTTCAGTGTTAGAAATTCAAAACGTCATTCCAAGAGCCAATAAAATCGATGTTCTACACTTCGTTCGAAGAATGAAATGTAGAAATAAATGAGGGTGGAAAAGGAGAAGGAAACAATTGCATGGGAAGCGAAGCAGGGAGGTGGAATTTCACATAAAGGTTGTGGTCGAGACCACGACGAGCGGATACACGTGACTCGTCTCGGAAGAGTTTGTTGAACCCGGATGTTGGCTTCTCATCCTGAATTCCGTTCAGACGACGTTCCTCCTGTGTCAGGTCTTTATGGACCTGAAATAAAAATGATAAATAAAAACAAACAAATAAATATATAATCACCAATAACCATTGTCTTGTATGATCCAGATGGGATGGGACATGGTTAACCATTGCCTAATATGGTCCAGATGGGTTGGGACATGGTTAACCATTGCCTAATATGGTCCAGATGGGATGGTACATGGTTAACCATTGCCTAATATGGTCCAGATGGGATGGGACATGGTTAACCATTGCCTAACATGGTCCAGATGGGATAGGACATGGTTATCTATTGCCTAACATGGTCCAGATGGGTTGGGACATGGTTAACCATTGCCTAATATGGTCCAGATGGGATGGGACATGGTTAACCATTGCCTAATATGGTCCAGATGGGATGGGACATGGTTATCCATTGCCTAATATGGTCCAGATGGGTTGGGACATGGTTAACCATTGCCTAATATGGTCCAGATGGGATGGGACATGGTTCTCCATTGCCTAATATGGTCCAGATGGGATGGGACATGGTTAACCATTGCCTAATATGGTCCAGATGGGATGGGACATGGTTAACCATTGCCTAATATGGTCCAGATGGGTTGGGACATGGTTAACCATTGCCTAATATGGTCCAGATGGGATGGGACATGGTTATCCATTGCCTAATATGGTCCAGATGGGTTGGGACATGGTTATCCATTGCCTAATATGGTCTAGATGGGATGGGACATGGTTATCCATTGCCTAACATGGTCCAGATGTGTTGGGACATGGTTAACCATTGCCTAATATGGTCCAGATGGGATGGGACATGGTTAACCATTGCCTAACATCGTCCAGATGGGATGGGACATGGTTATCCATTGCCTAACATGGTCCAGATGGGTTGGGACATGGTTAACCATTGCCTAATATGGTCTAGATGGGATGGGACATGGTTAACCATTGCCTAATATGGTCCAGATGGGATGGGACATGGTTCTCCTTTGCCTAATATGGTCCAGATGGGATGGGACATGGTTAACCATTGCCTAATATGGTCCAGATGGGTGGCATGAAGCTTCTAAGTGATGAGGATGTGAAAGCACTTGTCTGCAAGTGACTGCGTACCTGTCCTGTCGATTAAATAAGTGGTTGTACACCACCCAACTTGCAGGGATTCTCTGTCTGCTTTACACTGAGCGTTAACGCGACTTATGAAGTGACGGGGGAATCGCACAGGATGGAAAACAACAAAAACTCAGAGTACCTGTGCAGAGTAGGACACGGCTCTGCCGACTGGGATATATCACGACGAGCAGTACGACAATGGCGAGTCCCACCAGAAATCCACCAGCAAGCAGAGGAAACGTAACATGGTGGAATAAATTCATTTCCTGCGTCACAAGAGTTTCCACCGAGATAACCACCGTGATGGTGGTGATGCATGCTGTCCATTTAAACTCGTAAAAACACATCGCTTTTCATCCTCATTTCATGACCTGTCCCCTTCCCCAACACTACCTGTGAAAGACCAGGTGACGGTGATGGAACATCCACACCTTCATCTTCGGGATCCTCAACTTCACCAGAGACCTCTATCGGGTGCAGAACATTGTGGTTGTAATTAGTTGCACTAAATTCACCTCTTTTTTTAAGTTATGAAAGCAAACGTCACAAAATCTTAACGAAAAACAAAAACGATTCATCATCAGCACCAATAGCCTGGGAATTCACTTCCATGCAACAACACGTTTTATAATGATTTTACAAAAACATCAAACAGAATGTAGATTTGGGCAAAAAAATTAATCTTTTTAACGATATATCAACATTTATTAAATGTGCAGGAAATCAGATTCAAAATTAAACGGAAGGTAAGATGACGTCATGTCCGGTTCTTGGGTTGTGACTTGTGACCCCACGCACCAGAAACGAAAAGCAGGATGAAGCAATCGGTTCACCTCTGTCCGTCCGTCCCTCCACAAAGGTCGGTTTGTGATGGAGGAAACAACTTATTGAAACCGAATGTTAGATTTTGAACACGAATGGGGAAAACGAACGTGAGGTTCAACAGGACTTTGGCTTTGAATTCATCGTGATCGCACGTCGTGCCTAGAGAGGAGTGGGGTGATGTTTTCACTGTGTCTGCCTGCCTGGCAGTCAAACAAACTTGGAGATCATTCCATCAAGGAAACCGAGCTGGTTTAAACCCTCCTCACGTCATCTTCATCCCACAGGAACGTCTGGGAAACCTGGGCTCGAATAACATGACGTACGTACGTATCAAATTGGAACCCTTTGCAAGAGTTCGTGACTAAAACTGGATGAATCCGCTGTTTATAACTTTTCTTTTTTTGGACAAGGCCAAAAAAGGAGCCTGAGTCTTTAAACATACAAAACCTCAGTCTGATCGAGCTTCAATCCTTAAAAAGCCTCAGTCTTTAAAAATCCTCGGTCTTGAAAACTCCAGAGCCTCAATCTTTAAAAAGCCTCAGTCTGACTGAGCCTCAGTCTTGAAAAATCCTCGGTCTTGAAAACTCCAGATCCTCAATCTTTAAAAAGCCTCAGTCTGACTGAGCCTCAGTCTTGAAAAATCCTCGGTCTTGAAAACTCCAGAGCCTCAATCTTTAAAAAGCCTCAGTCTGACTGAGCCTCAGTCTTTAAAAATCCTCAGTCTTGAAAACTCCAGAGCCTCAATCTTTAAAAAGCCTCAGTCTGACTGAGCCTCAGTCTTTAAAAATCCTCAGTCTCGAAAACTCCAGAGCCTCAATCTTTAAAAAGCCTCAGTCTAACTGAGCCTCAGTCTTTAAAAATCCTCAGTCTTGAAAACTCCAGAGCCTCAATCTTTAAAAAGCCTCAGTCTGACTGAGCCTCAGTCTTGAAAAAGCCTCGGTCTTGAAAACTCCAGAGCCTCAATCTTTAAAAAGCCTCAGTCTGACTGAGCCCGTCTTTAAAAATCCTCGGTCTTGAAAACTCCAGAGCCTCAATCTTTAAAAAGCCTCAGTCTGACTGAGCCTGTCTTTAAAAATCCTCGGTCTTGAAAACTCCAGAGCCTCAATCTCTAAAAAGCAGTCAGTCTTTAAAAATCCTCAGTCTTGAAAACTCCAGAGCCTCAATCTCTAAAAAGCCTCAGTCTGACTGACCCTCAGTCTTTAAAAATCCTCAGTCTTTAAAAATCCTCAGTCTTGAAAACTCCAGAGCCTCAATCTCTAAAAAGCCTCAGTCTGACTGACTCTCAGTCTTTAAAAACCCTCAGTCTTGAAAACTCCAGATCCTCAATCTTTAAAAAGCCTCAGTCTGACTGAGCCTCAGTCTTTAAAAATCCTCAGTCTCGAAAACTCCAGAGCCTCAATCTTTAAAAAGCCTCAGTCTAACTGAGCCTCAGTCTTGAAAAATCCTCGGTCTCGAAAACTCCAGAGCCTCAATCTTTAAAAAGCCTCAGTCTAACTGAACCTCAGTCTTTAAAAATCCTCAGTCTTGAAAACTCCAGAGCCTCAATCTTTAAAAAGCCTCAGTCTGACTGAGCCTCAGTCTTTAAAAATCCTCAGTCTTGAAAACTCCAGAGCCTCAATCTCTAAAAAGCCTCAGTCTGACTGAGCCTCAGTCTTTAAAAAGCCTCGGTCTTGAAAACTCCAGAGCCTCAATCTTTAAAAAGCCTCAGTCTGACTGAGCCTCAGTCTTTAAAAATCCTCAGTCTTGAAAACTCCAGAGCCTCAATCTTTAAAAAGCCTCAGTCTAACTGAGCCTCAGTCTTTAAAAATCCTCAGTCTTGAAAACTCCAGAGCCTCAATATTTAAAAATCCTCAGTCTGACTGACCCTCAGTCTTTAAAAATCCTCAGTCTTGAAAACTCCAGATCCTCAATCTTTAAAAAGCCTCAGTCTGACTGAGCCTGTCTTTAAAAATCGTCGGTCTTGAAAACTCCAGAGCCTCAATCTTTAAAAAGCCTCAGTCTGACTGAGCCTCAGTCTTTAAAAAGCCACGGTCTTGAAAACTCCAGAACCTCAATCTCTAAAAAGCCTCAGTCTTTAAAAATCCTCAGTCTCGAAAACTCCAGAGCCTCAATCTTTAAAAAGCCTCAGTCTAACTGAGCCTCAGTCTTTAAAAATCCTCAGTCTTGAAAACTCCAGAGCCTCAATCTCCAAAAAGCCTCAGTCTGACTGACCCTCAATCTTTAAAAATCCTCAGTCTCGAAAACTCCAGAGCCTCAATCTTTAAAAAACCTCAGTCTGACTGAGCCTCAGTCTTTAAAAAGCCTCGGTCTTGAAAACTCCAGATCCTCAATCTTTAAAAAACCTCAGTCTGACTGAGCCTGTCTTTAAAAATCCTCGGTCTTGAAAACTCCAGACCCTCAATCTCTAAAAATCCTCAGTCTGACTGAGCCTGTCTTTAAAAATCCTCAGTCTTGAAAACTCCTGAGCCTCAATCTCTAAAAATCCTCAGTCTGACTGAGCCTGTCTTTAAAACGCCTCGATCTCTACTGAGCCTCAGTCTCTACTAAGCCCCAATCTTTAAATATCCTCAGTCTTTAAAACTCCAGTGCCTCAGTCTGACCGAACCTCAGACATGTCTGCACCGAACCTTTGAAAACACCGAGCTTCCTTTGGTGTCCTCAAAACCCCAGGTTACCTATTCAGGGTTGAGGACGTCACAAAGGACGCAAACAGGCACAAATAAATAATGTAATGTGTTCGATCGGGTGGTGTTATCGACACTGTGTCAACGGTGGCAAACTTCTGGAATAAATATTTTATCCAACTTTTTACAATCTTTGTTTCATTTAAATAAAATTATATACTTCAACACTGTTAGGGTTAGGTGTCCTGATGTCTTGGGATTTTAACTCCCCGCAAAAATTCCTCAACAACAACAACAACAACAACAAAAAAAAAAAAAAATATATATATATATATATATATATATATATATATATATATATATATATATACAGACGTATATACAGACGTATATACATACGTATATACATACCATTGTCTCTATCTCAATCCCACCAAGTGTTAATTCAGCAGCCAACAGGATTCAAACTCAGGATCCTAAAATCCTAAACCCCCAACCCGAACCACTCAGCCAACACCAGGTTTTAAAGCAAAACATCGATATTACATCCTCTTGGGGACTGTCAAGTGTCACCAGTCTGTGTGACATTCCCAAATGAGGTGGGGATTGATCCGTTCGCCTGAACATGTCAAACATGATTTTAATACTCAGTGACTGAGATTGACAAAGACAAACAATGAAGTGACTCTAAGGACCGATGTCATGGGAATGCAGACTCACCTTGATCAGAATATTTTGCTGAAGCTTCTTCTTCTTCCTCAAAATCATCGAATTGTTCCAACGAGGATTTCAAATCTGTTGCATCTTTTGCTGAAGTCATCTTTGTGCACAACGACGAGTTTATTTGTGGGATAAAAGTGGTGTGGGTGGGTGCGTGGGGGAAAAGATGAATCAGGACAAGATGAGAAAGGGTCGTGTATTCCCAAGTTTGTGGCATGCCACCTGACTCAGCAGGACGAGGTTAGCACAGATAAGCACGACGAGGTTAGCACGGCTCAGCAGGATGAGGTTAGCACGGCTCAGCAGGACGAGTTTAGCACGGCTGAGCAGGATGAGGTTAGCACGGCTCAATATGAGGTTAGCACGGATCAACAGGACGAGGTTAGCACGGATCAGCAGGACGAGGTGAGCATGGCTCAGCAGGATGAGGTTAGCATGGCTGAGCAGGACGAGGTTAGCACGGCTCAGGATGAGATTAGCACGGATCAGCAGGACGAGGTTGGCACGGATCAGCAGGACGAGGTTAGCACAGCTCAGCAGGACGAGGTTAGCACGGCTCAGTAGGATGAGGTTAGCACGGCTCAGTAGGACGAGGTTCGCGAGGGTCAGCAGGACGAGGTTAGCGAGGTTCATCAGGACGAGGTTAGCACAGATAAGCACGACGAGGTAAGCACGGCTGAGCAGGATGAGGTTAGCACGGCTCAGCAGGACGAGGTTAGCATGGCTCAGGATGAGGTCAGCATGGCTCAGCAGGATGAGGTTAGCACGGATCAGCAGGACAAGGTTAGCACGGATCAGCAGGACGAGGTTAGCACGGATCAGCAGGACGAGGTCAGCACGGATCAGCAGGATGAGGTAAGCATGGCTCAGGATGAGGTTAGCACGGCTCAGCAGGACGAGGTGAGCACGGCTCAGCAGGACGAGGTGAGCACGGCTCAGCAGGACGAGGTTAGCACGGCTCAGCAGGACGAGGTTAGCACGGCTCAGCAGGACGAGGTAAGCACGGATCAGCAGGACGAGGTTAGCACGGCTCAGCAGGACGAGGTTAGCACGGATCAGCAGGACGAGGTTAGCACGGATCAGCAGGACGAGTTTAGCACGGCTGAGCAGGACGAGGTTAGCACGGCTGAGCAGGACGAGGTTAGCACGGCTCAATATGAGGTTAGCACGGATCAGCAGGACGAGGTAAGCACGGCTCAGGACGAGGTTAGCACGGCTCAGGACGAGGTTAGCACGGATCAGCAGGACGAGGTAAGCACGGATCAGCAGGATGAGGTAAGCATGGCTCAGGACGAGGTTAGCACGGATCAGGATGAGGTTAGCAGGGATCAGGACGAGGTTAGCACGGCTCAACGTGACAGTACATACGTTAACATGAACACACTAAGGGGGGGTTACCATTGCCTTGCACGAAGGTTTCAGTGTAATTTGTATATTTCAGTGAAAAGTCACATTTACCTCACAGTGTGAAGGATTAAGTGAAGCGAAGTCGAGAAAACCGAAACGTGTTATAAATATAAATGTGTGAAATAAACTACAAATCAGGATCATGAATAAAAATCAAACAATCGACAGAACTAAGGACGAACAACATGAGGTAAAACTCCGACCAGGTAACAAAAACAAAACGGTGAAAACGACGAGAGATAAACACAATTACACGTTCAAAAGGTCTTCTGCGCCGCTTGGACCCCTCCCTCCCTCACTCCCCCCTCCCTCACCCGCGCGGTCGAGACGAAGGAAACGAGACAAAAGGCCACAAACGCGGGACGCACAGCTCGCGCCGCCATTGCAACCATTTCCTCAGAGACGAAGGGAAAACCATGATCACGTGATCTATGCCACGCCCCTTTTACCAGCTCGGTGGGCGGGGCTACGAGCGACTTGGTTGTGGGTTTAAAAGTCTGAGCGAACTGAAAGGAACACCGTCACAGAGTCGGCGAGCTATCGCCGGCACCCTGAACAAATTACAAATTCCCTCCCGAGACAAGTGGAAGTCAGGCTCGTCTCCAGTACAGTAACCACACGTTAGTGCAACCATTTTAATAAAGAACAGGGGACGGTGCACAACACAGTCCCCCACCACCACAAATTGCCCGGTCGTTTCCCCCACATTTGGGGGGAAATCGCAGGGTTCAACCCGCCCTGAACGAACCGGGCGGACCTCACCCTGAGAGAACCATATTGTTTTATTCGAAATTCGAAAATACACACACACATACCATTGGTACAAAAGAGTCAGCAGACAATAAAGAACCTCCAACATTCGGAGCAATTAAACAAATACTTTACATTTGACAGTTACCTGTCTTACTTTCGTCCCATACATTAACAATCTCAAGGGGAATTTATACTTCGGGTTGAACTGAAAAAAAAACTAATTTTTAAACACTCAATGAATAAAATGAGATCACACGCCACAAACTACCCAGGCTTGGGAAAAAAAAATTTTCCACAAAGTTTTCTCCCCGACAGAGGCTCTTCCCAAAAAGTCTCAAACAGTTAACGATCTCGTTGAGGAAGATGATGGCCACGAAGAGATCAGGGTCCCAGTTGAATCTTCCAAAGATGGCCAGGCATCGACATTTCCGCAGTGCCGTCTTCGCTGCACAGAGAATCCTCCAATATGTCGTTTTCTGCAAAACAGGAACTCGTACACCCGGCATACGGACATTCCGCTGTTCGGGTGAGACCGCGTGTGAAGCATTCGAGACGTGAGGGAAGTAAACCCTTAACATGTAACCATGCCAGGTCACGGTGATGACCGGGCATCAACGACGATGCGATAGGTGGCCAAAATGAAGAACTCCACCCCGACCGAGGTTCCCCTAATAACACTGGTTTCTTCACCGGTGGAGACGCGTAGTTTTAAAGCTGGAAATGTGACCTTGTCCAACTTCTTCAAATCATAATCCAACACAATAGCTTGTTTCAGTAGATCATAGGGATACGTGGGAAACCAATTGTCGGGACCTGAGCCCGGTTGCTCAAAGCATCGTTAAACCTATCATTAGCCTAACGATCGATTAAACCTATCATTAAATTAACGATAGGTTTAATGCTGTTGCTCAAAGCTATCGTTAACTTTAACGATCGATTAAATCCCTCTTAACCTTTGAATAACACTTAAATCCTGTCATTTGCTAATCCATCGTTAAGGAATTTAGTGATCGATTAAGCCAAATCAATCATTAAATTTAACGATGCTTTGAGCAACCGGGCCCAGTTCATCTGAAGTCAAACAAGTCCCACCCACGCAGGATAGGCCCCATGTTGTAATGGATGAGCCCTGCCAATCCCCACTTCAATGACCCCCAAATGACATGTGACAGAAGCTAAACAAAGCAATAAAGGGAAGATCTGGGCAACCTTTGCCCCACACACACCTCTCTTTTACACAATTCGGTCCAGCTCGGTTTAAAGATCCACGATGCACAGAAGAACCCGTGAACGATCCCCTTTAATCGACGAACAACGCCGGGTCGGGGATAGAGGCAGCACTTCAACTAAAGTCCTCAACATGGGGAAAAAATTTGTCCCTTGACAATCAGTGCTTTGTCCCGAGAGGCAAGGTTCCGTTCCTTCCATTCTCTGCTGCACTTTCTGATCTGAGACAACTTGTCCCGCCAGTCACATGCCGGATTCTCTCCTTTCCCCAAGAACACTCCCAAAACCTTCACCTGCTCTGCCAGACCCCCAAAAATAGCTTCAATCTTGGGCCGATCAAACCGTTCACCAAAAACCAAGACCCTACTCTTATGAAAGTTGACATGGAGTCCCGATGCTTTAGCAAAAGCCGTACAGCATCCCACGGCCTCCCATAAAAAACAACGATATCGTCCATGTATGCCAGAAAGGCTATATCTTCCCCAACCATCCCTGGGATTCTAAACCCATCCACCTTATCCTCTAAAGCCGAGACGAGGGAGGGTTGCCAAAACAAAGAGAAGGGGGGTGGATAAGGGACAACCTTGCCTGACTACTTTCTCCACTCTAAATCCTTCTGTCAATCTGTTATTTATCACTATTTTTGCGGTCGAATTATCATAAAGACATATATCATATATCAAAGACATATATCAAAGCTTGAACCAGATTCGTATCAAAGGACAACACCCTCAATAAGTCCCACAAATAACCCCGGGAAACGTTGTCAAAGGCTTACGCCAGGTCAAGGGTCAATACTACAAGGTCTAGTTCTCTGTTTTCAGTTTGGGTCAGGATGTCCCAAACGAGGAGCAAAACGTCAGAGGCTTTTCCTTCCTTCTGTGCCACCTCTGGTGCACATGCAGGACTCCACCGATCTCATGTCATACTCAACCCAGTGACTGATGACGTCACTGACTGATGATGATGTCACACTCGACCCACACTGACTTTTGGTATCTCCACCAAAGCATAAGGATCGAGTGATTCTCCCCCCCAACAGGCTCCCTTTATATACCACAAGCACCGCCTTGCTTTAGCGGCGCCGATTCGCTACATCTCCTGAATATCGATATAAATGGTGAATGTTGTAACGAGCTTTATAAAACACACATCATCATCGCAGCGTTTCACTATCCATTACAATCGAAGGCCATTGAATTAACACCAGGTGGGTTCACTCAGCCTGTCATCCTTGTGAGGTTGGAAAAATGGGTACCTGGTTTAAATAGAGTTGAGAGTGCAGCACAGGCACGATGGGCCACATGGCCTCCTGCATCACGGTTCCTCGCCATTTCTGGATTTACCGACTGTTCCGGGCCTCCCCTCTTGACTGACGATGGAGATGGAGATGGAGATTGGGATCGAAGGGAACAAATCCATGAGAGGAAAACAAGTGTTGCTGAAGTAGAGAGAGAAAGTTAGTAAACACGAGTCCTTCAAGCACCAAGCGATCTGGTAAATCGGTTTGTTAAACCGATAAACACACGAACACACAATGTTAACCAACACAAGGGGTTCATTGATACAACGAGGAATGTGTGTGGGGAAGAATGTTCGTATCACGTGATTTAAACAAACCTTCCAGAGGTTATAAACGCACGGATCTCAAAATCAACCAATCACGTCCTTGCAAACGTATTTTGCCATGGCAACAATACAAGGAGCGTGGCTTGGCATATTGTTCGTCACAAAGGAGGTGATTATTTCCAGATCGTCGTCGTGGTGGAAACAGGCATTTTCTGTGCTGCTCTTCACTTTTCTCTCTTCTGATGAGGACAAGACCCGCCGTGTACGAGGGAAACAATGACGGGCCGGTGTACGAAGAGCGTCCCACGCACTGGATTGAAAATCGATCTCACGAGGTGAGTGGGAAGGAGAAGTGTTTGTGGTTTATCAGGAGACTCGGGTCGGGTGGAATATCAAAGAGATGAGAACAGTATAATTACAAAGCAAGGGCTCGTTAAAAAGAGGAGAACATGTCATGAGACATTTATACATCGTTATCGTCACACACGGATTGTCAGGAATATCAATGTCCGAGTGAACTCGTGTACGAATGATTGTCTGGTCCACAAACCTTGAGTCTTGTATTGTTGTGGTGAGGTCATGGTGTTTCAGCAGAGGGCACGGCCTTCCCTGTGAAGGGATGTAAAGCAGGCTGTTCGGTGTGAAAGCACTCGATTATAATGGCTAAATATCCCGTGATGAGATTGAGGCTTCTGGA
>NW_028222454.1:30000-39694 GCF_056783735.1 Eptatretus burgeri | reverse complement strand
TAAATTTTCAGAACATGTTTGGTTACCCGCAACCAACTCTTTAAGGAGTTTTATTCTTCTTTGAAGAGGGGAATGACTAATAAAACCAGCTTCCTTTGGGGAGATATTCTCTCTCTCTCTCTCTCTCTCTCTCTCTCTCTCTCTCTCTCTCTCTCTCTCTCTCTCTCTCTCTCTCTCTCTCTCTCTCTCCCTCTCCCTCTCCCTCTCCCTCTGCCTCTCCCTCTGCCTCTCCCTCTGCCTCTCCCTCTGCCTCTCCCTCTGCCTCTCTGCCTCTCTGCCTCTCTGCCTCTCTGCCTCTCCCTCTCTCCCTCTCCCTCTCCCTCTGCCTCTCTGCCTCTCTGCCTCTCTGCCTCTCTGCCTCTCTGCCTCTCTCTCTCTGTCTGCCTCTCTCCCTCTCTCCCTCTCTCCCTCTCTCCCTCTCTCCCTCTCTCCCTCTCTCCCTCTCTCTGCACAGCTGTTGCTCGCTTGGCACGTGCGTGCAATCGCGAAGACTTGTTGCTCAGTTCCTGGCGGTACGCACGGAGCCTGTGTTGCTTTCTCCTTTCCCTCTTCTCATCGTCTAAATTCCTCAAGGTAGCGTTCCTCAAGGAGTAGGCTGGAGTTCCTCAAGGTAGCGTTCTGGGCCCTGTTCTTTTTCTGGTTTTCATCAATGATCTCTCGGACTCTCTGGAAAATCCTCTATTTCTCTTTGCCGACGACTCCACCCTCTGCCGTACCATCTGTCATCCCTCAGACCGGCAAGCAGCAGCTTCTTCACTCACTGCAGATCTGGATAAAATCACAAACTGGTCCAACACGTGGAACATGTCTTTCAATCCAGACAAATCTCACACTCTCACTATGTCTCTTCGAAAGGACCGTTTACAAACCCCCCCCATCCACTTTCTCAACAATCCTCTGGAAGAAGTCTTTTCTTTCAAGCTTCTAGGTCTCACTATCTGCCATGACCTTTCCTGGGAAAGTCACATTTCCAACCTCGCCTCAAAAGCCAGTCGCCGACTGGGAATCCTCCGTCGTGCTAAGTCCTTCCTCGGCCCTCTTGAGCTCCTGACCACTTACAAAGCTTTTGTCCGTAGCCTGATGGAGTACTGCTCTCCCCTCTGGGCTGGTGCTCCTGCCTCCCACCTTTCTCGGCTTCACGCTGTCGAAACCAGGGCATTTAAGATCATTGGCATCTCCCGCAATGAAGCTGAGTCTTTGGGCCTCTCACTCAATCACCGCAGGTTGGTCGGTGGTCTTTCTGTCTTCTACCGACTCCTCTCCAGCCTTGCCCCCTGCTCTCTCTGCGATTTGTCCCCACCACATTTCCACAGGGCGCTCAAGGTCCGCCAACAACCCCCTTCTGGTAAAACTACCAAAATCACGAATCACTGCTCATCTTCACTCTTTCATTCCTCTTTTTCCCGCCTTTGGAATAAACTTCCTCACTCTATTCTTTCCCATTCTTCCCTCCAGGCTTTCAAAACAGCTGTTCACCACCACCTCTTATCTTCCCCCATCCAAATCCTCGATCTTTTCTACCCCCGATAATCCACCCAAGCTCACTTCCTTCATTTCTCCTACTTTCCTTCCTGAAAGTCCCTGAAATGTCCATCTTCTCTTCGCCATGTTCCCCGTCCCATCCCCATCCCTCTCCCTTCCACAGTTCACCTAATGTGTCTGTTCCCCACTGTTTTGTCCCTCCCACTCCCGCCCCTCTTGTCTCATGCCTCCTTGCTGTGAGTTGTGTGTTAGCTCTCATACGAGCCTCGACCAAGGTATACAAAAAAAAAAAAAATGTTTTAGTTTTCGTTTTCTCTTGACCCCCTTTCTCCTTGTTTTCTCTTTTCCGTTGAGCGAGAGAGAGAAAGAGAGCGCGCACGGTAGGTGGTGTTCGGGTTTCTCAGAACCCCTCCCGGTTTTGAGGCCTGGTTTCCATCCGACGTGTTTTGTTAGTTTTTGCCATTGCTTTGGCTCCTTTAAACGATTCTTGGACCGCGTCCATATTATTATCATTAGTATTATTATTATTTTCCTCCATTCGCCAGTGTCGCTTGTGTATTGGTTTTTATTATTATTATTATTATTATTATATATATTTTTTTTATTTTATTTTTATTTTTTTTATACCCCGAGGCATTGAGTGTTATTGCGCCTAAATCATGGCGACCGTTGAGCTGTTAGAGTCTTTAAGTCGGAAAAAATGGGTTTTCGTGTACACTACCACCCGAAATCTCAGTTGAAAAAGTTGTTTTGTGTGTCGGAAAATTAATCGGCATGCATAGTGTAATAGCTGCATCGAGAATGAATCAGCGTGTTGTTATCTTCGTCGCTAAAGAGGAAATGGTGGCGCAGCTTGTGGAGTCAGGACTGACTGTGGAGCCGGATATATTCCTCTTCATATCACCCCTCGATGTTCCATCGATGAAGGTACTCCTGTCAAATATTCCTCCCTTCATAAAAAACGAGCAGGTGAAGGCTGCTTTAGAATAGGATGGCACTGTGGTTTCAAAAATAACTTTCATTCCTGTTCGCTTTGAGGACCACAGTACAAAACATATTCTTTCCTTTCGACGTCAACTATTTATTATTCCGAAGCCAAACATTCGTGAGCTCGACGTGATGTTAAAAATTGAACATGAAAAGTTTACTTACCGCATCTTTGCCTCATCTCAGACTTTAGTGTGTTACAAATGTGGACAGTATGGTCACATGAAAAATGAATGCCCAAGGGGCATTGAAAAAGAATCAAGTAAAGTTGAAAATGTAAATGAACCTGAGGGGTGTCTACTGAGGCAGGGGAAAACTCTGAAAATCAAACAAATGGAAAAAATGAGTCTGGTTGGGTGACACGAGGAAAACGAAGGCACCAAAGTGCAGTTTTAGTCGAACCTTCTTCATACGCTGAAGCAGTCGCTGTGAAGAGGGTTTCACTCAATCGGAAAGAGAGTAACCAAAATCCTTCAGATGTTTATGCCTGCCCTCTCACATGTGATGACGAGGAGACTATGGAGCTTCAAAACAAACCATCAGTAGATGTCCCAGGCGGAGACGAAACTTGTTCTGGACATACAGTAGGTAGTCATACACTGAAGCAGGATGTTCATGCAGAGATTGTGTCGAACACCCAAGAACCAACTGTTGAAACCAGTCGTGCCTAATACCTCAGAACCAGCAGTTCAGACTACAGTAGAGCCTAATAACTCAGAGCCATCTGTTCAAACTATAGTTGTGCCTAACACCACAGAACAATCTCACCAAACTGTAATTGCACCGAGTACCATAGAACTGCCTGTCACATATACAGCCACACCCATTACCTCAGTGACTTTGAAGCAGACACCTGAAAAGTTAGAAGGAAATCTTTTTCGTGAAACCATTTCCAATGTCTGCTATATCTGTAAAGAAAAAGGAAGCTGAATTTGAACACGAGTCGTGTGATTCCGATGATACTTGTTCAATATCAGATTCTTCTGAGTTGGATGGTGCAGCTGGAGATTCACAAGACCACAAGGGCTTAAATGCCCCTGCTCCTGCGAAGGTGATCAAGTTCCTCCATAACACCTTTCGGAAAAAAATTAAACTAACCGATTTCTTTCCGGAACTCGATAAATTTATGCTTACCGCATCCCTTATTACTAAAAATCCGGCAGCCTATGGCGCCAATGAATCCCACGTACACAGATTGAGGAAATATGTAACTCTGGCAAGGAAAGAACTTCAGTAACCAGTACGCACCTATAAAATACTAAAATGGTTCTGTCTCTTGCTTGTTTAAACATAAATGGGGGCCGCGCCCCTATACGTAAAACACATGTTCGACTGTTACTTGATCAAAAGCATATTGATGTAGCTCTTCTTCAGGATGTGCGTTGTGGACCGACTTGTTCTGCAGAGTGGCAAACCACAATAAGGGGTTCTTGGTTTTTCAGTTCCTTTGATTGCTGCAGTGCAGGAGTTGCTTTCTGGTTTCGATCAAGTCTTTCATCGGACCAAATTGTTTTTCACGAATTCATGCAAGGTCATTTGGCTTTTGTGGTTTTTCTTATGGAGGCTATAAAATCACACTATTAAATGCTTATGTCCCAAGTAATCCTGCAAAAAGAAACGAATATTTTTCCATTCTTGATGATTGTTTATCCCAGATTGATTTTAGTGGTCTCGTGTGCCTCGCTGGTGATTTTAATTGTACCTTGGAGCCAGCTCTTGACCGTAATGGCTCAGAACCTCACCCTGAGAGTGCAAAAGGGTTTGCGACCATTTTAGCAAAGTATAATTTGGTTGATGGTTGGAGATTGCAGCACCCCAAAGTTAAACAATATTCGTGGTGTCAAGCTTCCAATAACAGGGTATCGTTCGCTCGCTTAGATAGATTTTATGTTAATAATGATTTTCGGAACTTTATATTGTCTACGGCAATTTCTCCCTCTGGCTTTTCGGATCACCACCTAGTTTCTTTAAAATTAACTTTTCCCTATCTTCAACGTAGGAGTGCCTATTGGGCTCTAAATGTTAGTCTTTTGGAAGACATTGTTTTTTGCAATGCTTTTAGGATCTTTTGGACATCTCTTTACAGAAGGAAAAATACTTTTCATAGCAAGCTACAATGGTGGGATATTGTAAAAATCCACATCAAAATCTTTTGTCAGCAGTATAAACTTCATCACTCTCGGGATAGTCTTTCAAGGATAACGATTCTAGAAAAAGAGGTTTTAGAATTGCAAAGAAATCCTCTTGAGTTGAACAGAAATCAAGGATTACGTAAAGAATTTATAACTAAAAAAGAACTTCTTCACAGTCTTGTCAACGAAAGGGCTAAAGGGGCTTTAGTGTGGCTTAAGATTAAAAATTTGAGTCTTTTTGACACTTCATCAAAGTTTTTCTTCTCTTTGGAGAGGAAAACTAAAGCTCAACAACAACTATTATCTGTACAATCACCTGAAGGAGGGATAGTAAGTGAACCTAAGATGATTAAAAGAATTGTAGTCGATTATTTTTCTTCTTTATTCTGTGCAAAAAAGATTGATTTGAATGTTGCAAAAGCCTTTATTGAACCTTTACCCAAGTTGTCTGAGTCACAGCGAGCCTCTTTGGAGAGTTCCATCACGCTGGAGGAGTTGGGTCTTGCTCTTTCCAGTATGGCGTCCGGGAAAGCTCCTGGTCTGGGTGGAATCCCCTGTGAATTCTACAAAACCTTTTGGGACATTATCGGACCCGAACTTTTGGAAGTACTCAAGGAAAGTTTTCAAGTTGGGGAGCTCCCCCTAAGTTTCCGGCGAGCCGTTGTTTCCTTGTTACCAAAGAAGGGAGACACCCAGTTACTCAGAAACTGGCATCCTGTCTCCTTATTGAACACCGACTACAAGATTTTTTCAAAGGTCCTTGCCTCTCGTTTAAAATTGGTAGTCCAATCTTTGGTGCATCCTGATCAAACCTGTTGTGTGCCTGGACGATCAATATATGACAATCTTGGCGCTGTTCGTGACATTGCTGATGTGTGTGATCTTCTACATAAAAGTACTGGCTTAATCTTTGTTGATCAAGAGCATGCCTTTGATAGTATAGATCATAGTTATCTATTTGCTATCCTAAAGGGTTTTGGTTTTGGTCGTATTTTTGTATCATATATTCAGTTGTTGTATCACAATATTTATAGTTTATTCAAAATAAATAATGAGTTGATTCCTCCCTTTACTGTTACCAGAGGAATAAGGCAAGGGTGTCCCTTATCCGGACTCCTTTATGTTCTTTCCATTGAACCCCTTTTAGTTAAATTGCGTGAAAAACTTGTGGGATTCTCTGTCGCTCCGGACATACCTGCTATAAAAGTTGTTGCTTATGCAGATGATATCTGCACTCCAATTCAATGTCAAGAAGATGTATCTGAACTATTTAAAACTATGAATAATTTTACCCTTGCTTGCTCAGCCAGAGTAAACTGGACAAAGAGTTATGCCTCCTTTTTTGGATTAGCAATGCATTTTTCCTTCCCAACACAACCTGGCAATTTATCCTGGAAGAATAATAGTGTTTACCATTTGGGTGTACACCTTGGTGATGCTCAAAGTATTCAGAAAAACTGGGATGGACTAACAGACAAAGTCTACTCCAGACTTCAGAGATGGAGGGCCTTCTGTGCAAATTATCATATCATGGAAGAGTTTTAGTTATTAACAATTTGGTCTCTTCCATCTTGTGGCACAGGTTTATTGTCTTGCAGCCACCTGCATGGCTAATTAAAAATATTCAAAAACACTTAATCGATTTTTTCTGGAGTGGTAAGCACTGGCTTCGACCAGGTGTGCTCAGCCTTTCTCGTAATGAGGGGGGTCAAGGCTTGTTGACATCACCAGCAGGATCATGACTTTCCGCATTCTTTTTGTGAAAAAGTTGCTTTATAACCACATGCCTTGGGAGAGTTTGACCCTTTGTTTGCTAAAGCAAGCGGGCCGGCTAGGATATGGCCGTGAGCTTTTTTGCTCGACCTCCTGAAGATCGACGTGTCACCACTTCCTCTGTATATGCAGAGTGTGATCAATGCTTGGCAAGCTTTATCACTGCAACGTGAGGTCACTTCCTTTACTGCCTCGATGTTCTTAAATGAACCAGTTTTCTACAATCCCTGTTTTACAGGAATCCCATCCTCTCGGGCTTTTGTGCAACATTTTGTGTGGTCCAATATACTTCTTGTGCACAATCTGCTGGATTTTTCAAAAGAAAGATGGAAATCCGGTCATGAAATCTCCACCATTACTGGGTTGAAATCAATTCGGATAATTGGTCAGCTTTTTTCTGCTATCTTAAAGGCATTAATGAGTTTTGGAGTGGGTTTCAGGAGTCTTTTTGATATTGTGGATTTGCCCAATCAATATGCCTTCCCTGTTTTGCTTTTGGACTGGGATGGCAAATCTGTACCTTTAAATTCCATTGAGAAGGGGAACCTGTATTCCTTTTGTATTCAGTATATTTTTGCTGATTCAGTTAAAAGTCCTTTCGGGATTCAATGGAAAGAACATTTGCCAACTTCGACCCCTCTTGTCCCTGCATGGAGAGGTTTATATACCCCCCCCCCCCCCGAAACGTTCAGGCGACCTGCAATGGAGATTAGTGCATTGCATCCTCCCTGATAATATCTTATTGCACAAGTTTTCCAATGAGATCTCGGAATTGCACCCATTTTGTGAAAACAATGAAACGCTTTGTCATGCATATGTAGATTGCATAAGACTTGTCCCTCTTTTTCAGTTTTTGCATGATATTATTTTAAAGATGGGTCTTTCTTTTTCCTTGGTGAAATTTATTTATGGTTTCCCTATTTCCTCTAGTTTCAAATCTGAGACTGGTTTGGCCAGGTTTTTGGTTGTTGAAGCAAAAATGGCAATTTATAAGACAAGGAAAAAGAAGGTGGAATCTGCGGATGCTTGTTCTTATGTTTTATTAACCTTTAGAACTTTAGTTGTGTCTCGCATTCAGCTTGACTTCTTTTTCTGTTGCAAGTCTGGGAGAATGCAGGATTTTGTTGACAAATGGTGTGTAAAAAATGTTCTTTGCTCTGTTGCAAATGAATCACTTGAGTTTCCTTTCTGATTTAAAAAGTATGAATCAATCTAAAATGTTTTTTAATAAATGGTTGTTCATCTGTTTTAGTAAAATATTTTTTCTACCTTTATAAATACCCTCTTGTTTGTTAAAATATATTTTGTTTGCTTGCAGTGAAAAACAGTTAAGTGTTGTGCTGACGCCTTTGTCTCATTGGTGAGACACCTTTTTATACTTTTGTAATAAAAGAATATAAAAACACTCTCTCTCTCTCTCTCTCTCTCTCTCTCTCTCTCTCTCTCTCTCTCTCTCTCTCTCTCTCTCTCTCTCTCTCTCTCTCTCTCTCTCTCTCTCTCTCTCTCTCTCTCTCTCTCTCTCTCTCTCTCTCTCTCTCTCTCTCTCTCTCTCTCTCTCTCTCTCTCTCTCTCTCTCTCTCTCTCTCTCTCTCTCTCTCTCTCTCTCTCTCTCTCTCTCTCTCTCTCTCTCTCTCTCTCTCTCTCTCTCTCTCTCTCTCTCTCTCTCTCTCTCTCTCTCTCTCGTTCGTTCTCTCTCTCTCTCTCTCTCTCTCTCATTTTCTCTCTCTCTCTCATTTTCTCTCTCTCTCTCATTTTCTCTCTCTCTCTCATTTTCTCTCTCTCTCTCATTTTCTCTCTCTCTCTCTCTCTCTCTCTCTCTCATTTTCTCTCTCTCTCTCTCTCTCTCTCTCTCTCTCATTTTCTCTCTCTCTCTCTCTCTCTCTCTCATTTTCTCTCTCTCTCTCTCTCTCTCTCTCTCTCATTTTCTCTCTCTCTCTCTCACTGTCTCTCTCTCTCTCTCATTTTCTCTCTCTCTCTCTCTCATTTTCTCTCTCTCTCTCTCTCATTTTCTCTCTCTCTCTCTCTCATTTTCTCTCTCTCTCTCTCTCATTTTCTCTCTCTCTCTCTCTTTCTCTCTCTCTCTCTCATTTTCTCTCTCTCTCTCTCATTTTCTCTCTCTCTCTCTCATTTTCTCTCTCTCTCTCTCTCATTTTCTCTCTCTCTCTCTCATTTTCTCTCTCTCTCTCTCATTTTCTCTCTCTCTCTCTCTCTCTCTCTCTCTCTCTCTCTCTCTCTCTCATTTTCTCTCTCTCTCTCTCATTTTCTCTCTCTCTCTCATTTTCTCTCTCTCTCTCATTTTCTCTCTCTCTCTCATTTTCTCTCTCTCTCTCTTTTTCTCTCTCTTTCTTCTTTTCTCTCTCTCTCTCTTTTTCTCTCTCTCTCTCATTTTCTCTCTCTCTCTCATTTTCTCTCTCTCTCTCATTTTCTCTCTCTCTCTCATTTTCTCTCTCTCTCTCATTTTCTCTCTCTCTCTCATTTTCTCTCTCTCTCTCATTTTCTCTCTCTCTCTCATTTTCTCTCTCTCTCTCATTTTCTCTCTCTCTCTCATTTTCTCTCTCTCTCTCATTTTCTCTCTCTCTCTCATTTTCTCTCTCTCTCTCATTTTCTCTCTCTCTCTCACACTCTCTCTCTCTCTCTCTCATTTTCTCTCTCTCTCTCATTTTCTCTCTCTCTCTCATTTTCTCTCTCTCTCTCATTTTCTCTCTCTCTTTGATTTTCACTCTATCTCTGATTTTCTCTCTCTCTCTCATTTTCTCTCTCTGTCTCATTTTCTCTCTCTCTCTCATTTTCTCTCTCTCTCTCATTTTCTCTCTCTCTCTCATTTTCTCTCTCTCTCTCATTTTCTCTCTCTCTCTCATTTTCTCTCTCTCTCTCATTTTCTCTCTCTCTCTCATTTTCTCTCTCTCTCTCACACACTCTCTCTCTCTCATTTTCTCTCTCTCTCTCACTCTCTCTCTCTCTCATTTTCTCTCTCTCTCTCACACTCTCTCTCTCTCATTTTCTCTCTCTCTCATTTTCTCTCTCTCTCATTTTCTCTCTCTCTCATTTCTCTCTCTCTCACACTCTCTCTCTCTCATAGTCTCTCTCTCTCATAGTCTCTCTCTCTCATAGTCTCTCTCTCTCATAGTCTCTCTCTCTCATAGTCTCTCTCTCTCATAGTCTCTCTCTCTCATAGTCTCTCTCTCTCATAGTCTCTCTCTCTCATAGTCTCTCTCTCTCATAGTCTCTCTCTCTCATAGTCTCTCTCTCTCATAGTCTCTCTCTCTCATAGTCTCTCTCTCTCATAGTCTCTCTCTCTCTCATAGTCTCTCTCTCTCATA
>NW_028222454.1:0-20000 GCF_056783735.1 Eptatretus burgeri | reverse complement strand
ATCGGTCATTCGCTGACGTCATTACGTCTGTCGTCGACAGACCGTCACTGCTGAGAGGTGTAATTCCACTCCTCGAAAATTGCGTCTGCAATGCAAAACCCTCTTCTGCACAAGCTGACTTCCTCAGAATGTGAATTTGACACAAAAAAATGTAACAAGAAACATTGTATCTTCTATATATTAATACTGAAGGACCAATTTTGTGCTCCTCCTCGCGGTCGCGTCACGTTTTTCTCAGTATTGTGACCTGGACTGAAAGAAACTTCGTACCTGGAAGAGTGCATCGCACATCGTGGCAAAAGTCAACTTTTAACTCTGAAGAGGAATAAACACTTTTGGTGGAGAGGGGGGCGAGGAGTGAAGAGGGGGGGGGGCAAGGTAAGCAGATTTTTTGGCGGGGGTAAGCAAATTTAAAGCGGGAAATGGGCGGGGATGAGTGGGCGGGGGCTGGGGTGAATTAAGCAGGGTTGAATGTGAGGGGGTGGACAAGGGGCAGGGTCCCCGGGGGCAAGTGGGGCGGGGAATCAAGAGACCAGTGTGTGTGTGTGTGCGGGGAGTGAAGAGGCGGAGGCGGGACCTGGGTAATTAAATTTTTGGGCGGGGTAAGCAAATTGAAGGCGGGGGGATGGGGCAGGGGCGGGGGATGAGTCGGCGGGGGCAAGCACTCCCTGTCCAGTCAATGTCCCTCGAGTATGGGTGAGCTGGTGAGGGTGGTTGAACGAACGGAATCCTGACCAAGATATAAACTGTCATCCCGGTGTTTGACAGGCACAGTGATTCATCAATGTGTGTACCCACCCTTGGTTGGACATTAAGCGGAGCATCCCACCTGCCAGCATTAGTTGGTGGACGTTGAAGATCCCAAAGTGTCCTTTGTGAAGACGAGGTGAGCCATCATCAGCACCATGAACAAATTCCAAATCCTGCCCAAACCAGCAGAGGGCATTGCATCACTGACATAGTTATGCCGTCAGCCAATGATGCCACCCCACAACTTTGTGCTGCATATGAATGAAGAAGGACTGAGCAGTGGACTGATTCCCCCAGTACATTTTGTGTTGTGTCCATTTGATGAGATTTCATTTTCTTCACAAGGAGATTTTTACCACAGATGGTTTTTATTGATTAATTTGTATAAACAGAAATAGAACATTTATTCAATTCAATCATAATAAAATATTCATAAAGATTTGCTGAACATTTTGGGAGAAAGGTTATGAAGGATGGTTGATATAATGAAAGGGAGTTGGAGATGAAAAGATGGAGGTGTTGGATGAAGATAACACTGTTGAAGGCCATAAAGATAACACTGAGCATGGACTGGACATATGATGAGATAGGAAGGATAACGAAAGAGAGGAGTGGAAGGAACAATGAAAATGAAATGATAGAGGGAGCCAATGAGAAGCATGTTGACGGCCATTCAGAAAGTCTCCAGCTTGACTCATTTTATGATTTGTTCATACCCAATAAATATCGATCGTCGATCGATGCACTCTTGTTTTTATTTATTTATAAACAACCTTTTGTTTATTTTCGCAAGACCTCTGAACAGAAGTCTAACTATGAGTTGGTCAAACTATGAGAATTCATGAGGACGTGGCGTTCACACTGGGAGATGATGTCCCTTCATGCGCCACTGAAAAATAACAACTGGGCAACTAAATTTCTTTGAGAAAGAAACGGCACTGAGTCTGAGCCAAGATAATGATGTCCCAAAGAGGCAACCACACTCGAAGAAGTTGATACATTCCACAGCTTTTGACCAACAACGCAAGATGAACAGGAACGTTGGTGAGACCGAGTCCAATCACTGGGTCAGGGCAGTCCATCCTCACCGAGAATCAGATCTGGATACTAGAATTTTATCCATCATGTGAAAGTTCTCAGTGAGATGGGTTCCCAGGATATTGACTGCTGATTTGAAGAGAGAGTGATTTTGACCTCCAGGGAAAATTTTAAACAGTTTAAAACAAACGTCGAAGGCGTCATGAACACGATTGTGATTCAGGAAGAGTTATGGGTTCACTGCTTTGATCTTGAGACCAAATAGCAGAGCATGCCGTGTAAGCACACATTGTGCCGACGGCCGGATTAAGACGTTGTGGGGCCCTCGGCCATTTTAAATGTTGAAGGCCATATCCAATGCCCTATTTGTCTATTCACATTCAGTTTTGTAGAGATTGGTGAAGGCTTCATCCAAAAGCCCAAGGTGTGGGGCCCTTCAGATGGTGCCCGAGGCCATGGCCTGTCTGGCATGTGACTGAACCCGGCCCCGATTGTGCGATGAACCCTTGTTGCTCGTCTTACCTCCCTGGAAGCACAACAACATTGAAGTGTCATCTGGAAAGGTTGTGGCTACTTTTGTGGGATTGCAGCGTCAAGGCTCTCATGACTCTCCATTTCATCAGGTGAGAGACATTATATTGAGGATTCCTGTGCTGATGAACTGCCACAGTTGTAAGATGCTACAAATAATGAGGAAATAATTTCAGAGGTTGAGAACATTCTGAAAAAGCAAGGTCAGGCTTGTAATGTACTGAAATGGGAGATGCTTAGCAGGCAGACACGATGCGGAGGAACAGTCGAGCCGGGCTGTGTTGCACAAGTGCGGCGTGGGCGAACTGTGCCCACGGCTCCCCTTTATTCCGTATTCGGCACACTCCCGAGCCGGGCGACTCCAGCATTACTACGACGCCTCAGGCGCGCGCACACCCTCATATCCCTTGCCGATACACTGACCACCACGACCACTCCTCCCATCATCACACCCATCACGCATCATCACCATGCCCTTCCCCGTAGGCCCGCAGACTCCACCACAAGGCTGTTTACTAATCTCCTTGATCAAGATGCAACAGAGATGGACGAACTGCAATTATCTCAAGGGAGACAATGTTGAAAATAAATAATGTTTTTTTTGGTCAAACAAGAAAGTGAACACCCGTCGTTGAACTGGAATAACTGAAGGGTGGAGGTTTGGATGTGAGAGTGAAATGAGAAACCAAGGTTAGAGAAACATGGAAAGATGTTCATGGAAAGGAACCTTTATTCAGGAAAAGTTATGAGAAGAGAATTTTTCAAAATTACACAATGAATGTTTTAAGGACAGGATTTGAATGAGATCTTGATTGAAGTTGTTTACATGGAATCTGCAGGTGGGTTTGGTTATCTGGTTGGGGTGAAGGATGTTGGGAAAAAAACAAATCGGATTTCTGATTGACCAAGTCCTTGAGTCAATGAGGTGGAGGAGACCATGGTCACAGTTCAGACTGGAGATGATTCAGCAGAATATTTGAAGTCAATCCAGATGATGGCAGCAGATAAATGGAGGGGAAGAAATGTAAATACAACGTTCGAGTTTAAATGTGTTTGTTATTACAGTAATGAAGTCACACACGATGTACAGTAATGAAGTCATCAATGATGTACAGTGATGAAGTCACGCATGACGTCCAGTAATGAAGTCACACATGATGTACAGTGATGAAGTCACACATGATGTACAGTGATGAAGTCACACATGATGTACAGTGAGGAAGTCAAGCAGCGAACACCAAGGGTTAATATCTGCAGTTCCCTTCATGATTGGCATTGATTGTATAAACCAGGGAGAGACTCCACCTGTTTGATGGATTCACTCAACTTATTAAATTCTCTACACTTGGAATTATTTATTTCTCATCATGGTATTTTGAACAAGGAAGTGACAGATTGACAAACATGGACACAAAAAGGATCCAGGTGATGAAATCAGTCCATCGAGTGTTTACCGTACCTTAGTTCTGGAGATTGTTCATTTGAAAAAGCTTGAATCAGCCATCTGCATGAGCCTGGTGAATCGCTTTGCATTCCTGGAGAGCTTGCATGAAGGAGTGATGAGGGAATCACAGCCAAACATGGCATCTTCCTCTCCAGCTGCCATAAATATGACTTCTTCCTCTGCACACACATCAACAAAAGGAAGTTAAAACCACTCAACAGCATTGTCATCATCATCTCCATCATTGTCCTGCCTTCCATCACAACCCTGGAATGAATATCTATCTATATCTATATATATATATATATATATATCTCTCTCTCTCTCTCTCTCTCTCTCTCTCTCTCTCTCTCTCTCTCTCTCTCTCTCTCTCTCTCTCTCTCTCTCTCTCTCTCTCTCTCTCTCTCTCTCTCTCTCTCTCTCTCTCTCTCTCTCTCTCTCTCTCTCTCTCTCTCTCTCTCTCTCTCTCTCTCTCTCTCTCTCTCTGTCTCTCTGTCTCTCTGTCTCTCTGTCTCTCTGTCTCTCTGTCTCTCTGTCTCTCTGTCTCTCTGTCTCTCTGTCTCTCTGTCTCTCTCTCTCTCTCTCTCTCTCTCTCTCTCTCTCTCTCTCTCTCTCTCTCTCTCTCTCTCTTTTTTTCTGTGTTTCTCCCTTTCCCTCATTTTCTACATTTCAGTTCATGTTTTATTTCACTTACAAGGGAATTTCTGCAATTTGTTCCATCATTCCTGTGCTTCATACAGAGCCCACAAATCCCCACTTACTGTCCGAATTAAAATAACGAAACCTCATCTGATGACGTAGAAGTGAACCATGATGGAGTGCTTCATGGAAGAGAGCTCAAGTCTTTCATCACTGAATGAAAGTGCGTTTTAATAAAAATTTCGATTTTTCAAACAATTGATTTTAATGAACATCCAAGTGTACACAATGACTACTGTGTGGAATCGCTGACACTCATCCCAGACTTCCACCAATTGTAATATTTGTTTGGTGCTTGTCTGGCTTCAAGTGAAGCAAAATATTGATTTGTTTTCAACACTTCTGAAGCACAGACGAAATGGGGCATGATGGAGGTGAGGAATATCTAATTTAGACAAAGTTTCGGATAACGTGTATTGTAAGGTAAGATGCTTGGTAACTTACGTTCCATCCGGTAGGATGGTTTGACGTATGATGGTGGCGGAGGAGGGAACGGGCGTCTCTTCTGAGGGGTCTTTGGAAAAACAATAAAAATAAGAAAGATTAAATACATTGATATGTTCATCAGTTTGATAACTTGTTCAGGATGTGGCACAGAATGAAAATCACTGATAAAACAGGTAATCAGTGAAAAGGTCAATTCGTTGATCTAATCCAATCAAGGGAGTTAAAATACTTGTGATTTATCCTGCGTGGAGATGACCGTGCCAATAAGTTACCTTTCCCACCAAAATTATAATCACAATTATCTCTACAATTGAGGATATTATTCTTCGTCAAATCAAGTGTTTACCTGGAAGAATGCTTACCTGTTGAAGGTCCTGAATATGGCCGGGCCCCTCAACACCATGCTGCTTCTGCTGCTGTTGCAGCACTTGATGAGAATGAGGCTTCTGTTCCTGCTGGAACCCTTGAACAACATCTTGTGTTTGCTGTTGCTGCTGTTGTGGCTTGCTATCATGGCGAGGATTATGTTGTTGTGGCTTGCTATCATGGCGAGGCTTCTGTTGTTGTGGCTTGCAATCATGGCAAGGCTTCTGTTGTTGTGGCTCACTATCATGGCGAGGCTTCTGTTGTTGTGGCTCGCTATCAAGGCGAGGCTTCTGTTGTTGTGGCTCGCTATCATGGCGAGGGTTCTGTTGTTGTGGCTCACTATCATGGCGAGGCTTCTGTTGTTGTGGCTCGCTATCATGGCGAGGCTTCTGTTGTTTTGGTTCGTTATCATGACGAGGCTTCTGTTGTTGTGGCTCGCTATCATGGCGAGGCTTCTGTTGTTGCTGTATCACACCAACACCATGGGGTTTCAGTTCAATTTCTGTACTTTTCTTTTCTGCCCGTCTTTGCTTCTTCATTTGTTTGTTGAATTTTTTTCCTTTTCTTTGAGCAGCTGTTTCTCTTGCTGCTTCACCCGTTGTTTCTCATTCCAATTTTGAGACCACTCAATGACATTCTCATTCCGTTTTTGCTGTCGATGCAGTTTCCAGTCAGCAATCTTTTGCACATGTTCTGCCTCCTCTGCATCAACATTTGCTTCTGCCTCCTCGTTGGTCTCGTCAGATTTTTGACAAAGGTTTTTGAGTTCTTGATCAGTTACTGTCTCTTTTTTCTGTTCCACTCGTCTCTGTTCTTCCTGTCCTCGTCCTCTCTGTTCTTCCTGTTCTATTTGTCTGTGTTCTTCCTGTTGCAGTCGTTTCTGTTCTTCCTGTTTGAGTCGTCTTTCTTCTTCTGCACTTAATCTCAGTTGTTCCTGTTCAAGTCGTTTCTGTTCTTCCTGTCCTGGTGGTTTCTGGTTTTCCTGTTCTCGTTGTTCCTGTTCTTCCTGTTCTCGTCGTCTCTGCTTTTCCTGTTCTACTCGTCTCTGTTCTTCCTCTCTTAATCTCCGGTTTTCCTCTTCTCGTTGTCTCCGGTTTTCCTGTTCCACTCGTCTCTGTTCTTCCTCCTCTCGTCGTTTTCCTCCTTCCCCTCACTTCGCCAAACCTCTTGTTCCCGAGAGTGCACATCTTTTTCCCTCTTGTAAATCTCCTGCTCCAGCTGATGTACCTCTTTCTCTCTCCGGAACAACTCTTCCTCTTTTCTTTTTTTGGTCTCTAAAAATCGCTCTTGCCGACCACGCTCCTCCTCTTCTCGTTGGTTCAACATTCTCTCCATTTTCTCAACATCCTTTTCTCGTTCTCTAATCTCTTCCTCTTGCCGGCATGTCTCAATCTCTCTATGTTTTATTTCCCCTTCTTTTAACATCTTCCTTTTTTCGAATTGAACCCGTTTTTCCTGCTCCATTCCCTCGAGTTCAGAAATCCCTTTCTGTAATTTCTCCACCATGTACTCACTCTTGAGAACCTCTTTCTCTTTTCGTTCGATCTCAAGCCATGCACGTGTATGCTCCTGATACACCGATTCCCTCCATTGCACAAATTTTTGGAATTCTCTCCGATCTTCCTCCTCTATTTGCCTCCACTCTGCCGTCTTTCTTTTCTTTAGCTCTTCATTATGTTTTTTTATCTTCTCCTCTTCATCTTTTTTTCTCATTTCCTCTTCCTTGCTTTTCCTCTGCTGTTCTTTTTCGATTTCGTTCTGCTTTTCTTTCTCTTTCGTCCATTCCTCTTCCTCATATTTTTGTTGCGCAACTTTTTCCTGAACTGTTTCCTCTCCAAGCTGAACTAACAGTTCTCTTTCTTTCAGTTCTTCCTCTTTTTGGTGCAACTTTTCCCCCATCTCCTGTAGTTTTTCATTCTCTCTCTGCCACAACATCATCCTCTGATCCTGTTCCTTTACATCCTGCAGCTCCACTGTTTCTGTTTTTGGAACCTCCTCGAGCAACGGCTGCTCTTTCGTTCCAATTTTGTTCTTTAAATGTTTGCGGCCACATCCAAAACTGCAAGAAACAGACACAATACTTATCAGTTTGAGCTAAAATGAAGTCCAGTAACTATTATATAATGTGAAGTGTGGTGTCTGTCCATATGTTTGTAAGGTCGCACGTTCGGCTGTCTCCCATTTCTAGCGGTCCCTTCTCACACACTGCGTTTCAAAAGCTCCACATGCAGGCAAAGTTTAACGTTTAACCGGAAGAAATGCATGAAGATATGACCTGGGCTGAAAGATGGCCTCCAGGAACGCACACTTGACTCGAAGCTGTCTCACTAGCCTGGGTTAGCATCCTGAGTGTTTCACCGACTGGGTGAATAATCAATGTGTGTGCCGTTCCTCCGATGTACATTAAACTGGGTGTCCCGTCTGCCATCAGTTGATGGACATGAAAGATCCCCACGGTGATGTTTGAGAATGAAGTGTGGGCGTGCTATTGGTGGCAGTATGGCCAATTTACAAATTCCTGCCAAAACTACTGCTGGGAAGGCAATGGCAAAACATCTCGTGTAACCCTTGCTCAGGATCCTGCTTAGGCAGTGACACCGATGCTCCAGGTGAGTATGAGGATTATCAAAATGTTGAACAAACCAAATGTCAGCGTTGTTAATAACAGGAACCTTTCCTAAAATTCTTAAGATCCTGAAGACCCCCATGACCTTTCAGACCCCCAAATAATGATAAAATCCCAAAGAACATCAAGATCGCTCAGTGCACCAAAACCGTAAAGACCCCCATGACCCTTGAAGACCCTTTAGAGCCCCTTCACCTTTTGGAACCCATTAACCATTTCACCCCACAGAAACTTATAAACCTTTACTTCCCTGAAGTCCCTTTGGACCCACTTGGACCTTCACACAATTTGGACCCTTTACACCTTTCATACAGATTTCACAATTGACAACTTCGAGCTTTAGACCAGTTAACCTTGTTAGAACATTTTTACAAGCCAGAGAAACTGGACCCTTTCAACCCCCTTCGACCCTAACTTCAATTGGAACATACCCTTTAGACCTGAAAACCATCGAGAACCTTTTAAACACACACCACACAAACATCAACAGTCTTCTTGAAAACACAGACTTCACTTTTTCAGCAAGTAATGTTCAAACTCGACCCACCCAGAGGAAGGGGTACTCTGCTCGTTATTTGTGAAAATTAAATGTAAATTCGTTTAAAATTCCTGAGGCGATCTTGTCCCCTTGGATGAAGGAATTATAATATTGATGAAAATGTCACTTGTGTTCCTTGCCAGTGAACGTGGGGCTTTTTATTGTGCCTCTTCTTAATATTGAAGCACGACGATGGTCGAAAGCTTGATATCACCACCACAAATAAGAAGATGGCAATGGAGACGAAGACCACATCACAAAATGTGGAGATCGGTGGTTCCTCCGCAGCCTCATTCTGGTAAATCTATGGACATGGAAAAGGGCAGGGACAGGAGAAAAGTTTATTACATTTCAAATTAAACGAAACAATATATTTACAATTATTTAACAGAATCCAAAACTTCGTGACAAAGAACAAGATGTTGGTGAAATTTTTTTTTCGAGTACAAACACAACGGGTCATGGAATGTATGAGAATTTATCATTTGTTAAAGACAAGGGGTTAGACACAACTTTTCAAGGTACATTTCATCATCATCATCATCCTCATCATCATCATCATCATCATCATCATCCCGTTTTCAATCCTCTCCAGCATGAAGGTGTCATTTTACTCACACTGGGTACATTCGTTTTGTGACCATGTTTGACAAGAACAGTTTTGTAAAAGGGTTTGAAAGGAATTTGTGATTTGTTCAGAATGCTGGTGATAACTCGCCTACTCTTTGTGAGAAACACCGTGGGATCTTTAACGTCCACCAATGAGTAAAGTGTCCCCTGAAGATTCCTCCATCGACTAGACCATGAAGGACCTTCTTGAAGGGAAAATTCCAACTTTGCTTGGTGAGTAAAGTTAACCCAAAACCTGCAGTTTCTAACCAAAGATAAACTCTCTTTTGTATTCCTCATCACATCCTCATGGCAATGAGAGATCGCAACCATTGAAAGGACAGACAAGGAAGATTAAATATGGCATTTAAACTGTGCACCAACACACACTGGCCTACTCCTTTTTCAACGCTACTCCAGGAATCTTTGACTTCTCCCAAAGATTGCCATTGGACAAGACAGCCATCTTAATTTGGTCTCTGAAGGGAAAGAACGTTAAGGCGGCTGTCCTAGTGTGACGGGATATTCTGGATCTGGTGCACAAGGATGACAGCTTTTATAAATGGATCCGATTACAATGGAATTAAACTCGGATAAGACAAAGAAAATGTCCCAAACAGGTTCCCTGTAAAATCACAAATGTATCCGGTTTACCAACTTGAAAAAGTACCAACGTGTGACAGTTTGTGTGTTCCTTTCCCCGAGGGTATCTTACAAATCCCCACTTTCGTGTTGAGTTCCTTCCCGAGTCCGTCATCTCTTACAATCCCCACTTACCTGCTGCGGAGGTCGCGATGTCCCACCGACGACGACCAGCACGAAGAGCGCGATAACAACCAACATCTCTGCCGTCCGTCGATCCTCCAACTGACGTTTCAACAATACGTCTCTACCTTCTGTATTGTTGGAATTGTCATTGTGACGTCAAACAACCTCAGTGACGTCAGTGTTCCTGGTGTTTGAAGAGAACGAATTGATCGGATCGGGATACAGAAATGGAGAATTTATTTTAATTTTTAACTCATTCTTCACCATTCAGAGATGGGGTCAAAACGATATCTGGCACGATATCCCAAAAAGTTATATGGACGGACTATGTCCAGTAATGTCACGTGACGTTGAGAAACCGGATCGTGTAAAATGTCCACTGTGACGTCATCGACAGGTTTACCGTCCCACACCTTTTGACATGACACCATTTGAGTCCCAAAATGAGTGGTAAATGAAATACACACATGTTACCATGGTAACCAAAACTATAAATAACACTCACACGTCACACTCACTGAATCTCACAATGAAGAATCAACTCCCAGGATGAGTTCATGTCAAACCAGCGATTTTACACAAAACTGGATATTTTAATAAATAATGTGGCATGGTTAACGTCATCGATTCACTTCCTGTTCTTTTTTCGGTTGTTATGGCTGTTGTAATGTTAATATACAAGGTACTGTAATGATCTGCAATCCATGGAGACACGTCACAGGATGTGACGTGCCGTATGGGCGGAGTCTGGCGGGGTGGGTCTTCACCAGAGGGTGACGTCACTGGTAGTCAGATTCTCATTGGCGGTTAAAAAACAAACAAAAACTAAATGTTTCCTTCAAAGATGATCAGAAAGATCGAGAGCGGGACCAGTACAACAGGGCCTTGTGATGGAGGGTTCTCTCATCGAGTGGAGATAACATTCCCTGATAATTATGATTCACTGTGATTTCAACATTTGAATGTTCAAAATTAAGTTTATAAACTGTGGTGGAATTAAAGAAGAAGAAGACAAAACCGCACCACGTGACGTGTGACTTGCTTGTGGAGCAATCACTGACAAACTGCTCTGATGAAAGGGCGGTCCCTCGGTTCTTGTCGTTGACCGGCGTTGTCGTCCATTGAGGCTTAAAGGGTGAGAGTTGAGAGTGAACCTCGCTCTGTGTGTTTGCTGGTTAATTATTATTATACTTGGCTGTAGTCGATTGTTGATTAACCTTTTTGTTTGTGTTTGTGGAGATGGCTTCAATCAAGCAAATGAAAGCCGATTTCAAACCAGAGGCCTCTCTCTCTGTCTCTCTGTCTCTCTGTCTCTCTGTCTCTCTGTCTCTCTGTCTCTCTGTCTCTCTCTCTCTGACTCTCTGTCTCTCTGTCTCTCTGTCTCTCTGTCTCTCTGTCTCTCTGTCTCTCTGTCCCTCTGTCCCTCTGTCCCTCTGTCCCTCTGTCCCTCTGTCCCTCTCCCTCTCCCTTTCTCTCCACAGCTGTTGCTCACTTGGCACGTGCGTGGAATCGTGAAGACCTGTTGCTCAGTTCCTGGCGGTACGCGTGGAGCCTGTGTTGCATTCTCCTTTCCCTCTTCTCATCGTCTAAATGTTTTAGTTTTCGTTTTCTCTTGACCCCCTTTCTCCTTGTTTTCTCTTTTCCATTGAGCGAGAGAGAGAAAGAGAGCGCGCACGGTCGGTGGAGTTCAGGTTTCTCAGAACCCCTCCTGGTTTTGAGACCTGGTTTCCATCCGACGTGTTTTGTTAGATTTTGCCAGCCTGGTGTTGGCGCAGTGGTAAGGGCAGTGGCTTGGGACCCAAAGAGGTCCTGAGTTCAAGCCCCGTTGGGACACTGAATTAATATATGTATATATATATATATATATATATATATATATATATATATATATATATATATATATATATAAACCAAGTCGAAAACACCAGGGGTTGACCCAGCCTGCCATCCTTCCGAGGTCGGCAGAAATGAGCACCAGTTGTACTGGGCCCGGTGTATGCCCCGGTTAGAATAGGTGTTCCATATCCCTGTGTGTCGTAAGAGGCGACCAGGGGTTGCGTCAGGAAGGGCATCCGGCGTAAAAACCTATGCCAAATCATTATGCGGACAACAAAACGAATTTCAATACCGGATCGGTCAGAGGCCCGGGTTACCAACGACCGCCACCGGTACCGGTGGTCAGCGGGGTACCAGTGGAAATTGTGCTACTGCTGGGCGAAGGAGGAGAAGGAGACGGGGATGGCGAGTCCGGAGGCAGTGGGAAGAGGGGAAGGGTAGAGAAGTGTGGAGGTGAGAGTTGGAACTCTGAATGTTGGGACGATGACTGGCAAAGGGCGAGAGTTGGCTGATATGATGGAGAGAAAGAAAGGTGGACATACTGTGTGTCCAAGAGACCAAGTGGATGGGGAGTAAGGCGAGGAGCATTGGAGGTGGTTTCAAACTGTTCTTCCATGGTGTGGATGGGAGGAGAAATGGTGTCGGGATAATCCTGAAGAAGGAAGATCATGTCAAGAGGGTATTGGAGGTGAGGAGGGTGTCTGACCGAGTGATGAGTGTGAAGTTGGAAATTGAAGGGGTGATGGTGAATGTCATCAGTGCATATGCCCCACATATGGGGTGTGAGATGGAATATAAAGAAGATTTCTGGAGTGAGTTAGATGAAGTGGTGGAGAGTGTATCAAGGATGAAAGAGTGGTGATTGGAGCAGATTTCAATGGACATGTTGGGGAAGGGAATAAAAGAGGATGAGGAGGTGATGGGGAGAATACGGTCTCAACAAGAGAAATGTGGAAGGGCAAATGGTGGTAGAGTTTGCAAAAGAATGGAAATGGCAGTGGTAAACACGTATTTCAAGAAGAAGGAGGAACACAGGGTGACATACAAGAGTGGAGGAAAGTGCACACAGGTGGATTACATCTTAAGTAGGAGATGCAACCTGAAAGAGATTAGTGACTGTAAGGTTGTGGCAGGGGAGAGTGTAGCTCGACAGCATCGATTGGTGGTCTGTAGGATGACTTTAGAGGTGAGGTTGAGGAAGAGAGGGAGGACTGAACCAAGGACCAGATGGTGGAAGCTGAAGGAGGAAGACTGTTGCGTGAAATTTAGGGAGGAGGTGAGACAGAGGCGTTGGATGGTGGTAAAGATGGGTGGGATGATGGGGCAACGACAGCAGAAGTTGTGAGGGAGATAGCTAGGAAGGTACTTGGTGTGACATCTGGACAGAGGAAGGAAGATAAGGAGACTTGGTGGTGGAATGAGGAAGTACAGGAAAGTATAAGGAAGAAGGGGTTGGCGAAAAGAAGTGGGATAGTCAGAGAGATGAAAGAAATCGGCAGGAGTACAAGGAGTGGCGTCGAAAAGCAAAAGAGAGGTGGCGAAGGCCAAGGAAAAGGCATATGACGAGCTGTGTGAGAAGTTGGATACAAAAGAAGGGGAAAAGGATTTATACCGATTGGCAAGACAGAGGGACCGAGCTGGGAAGGATGTGCTGCAGGTTAGGGCGATAAAGGACGCAAATGGGAATGTGCTGACGAGCGAGGAGAGTGTGTTGAAGGTGGATGGAGTACTTTGAGGAGCTGATGAATGAAAAAATGAGAGAGAGAGAGAGAGAGAAGAAGAAGAGAGAAGAAGAAGAAGAAGAAGAAGAGAGAGAGAAGAGAGAGAAAGAGAAGAAGAGAAAGAAGAGAAGAAGAAAGAAGAGAAGAAGAGAGAAGAGAGAAGAAGAAGAAAAAAGAAGAAGAGAAAGAGAAAGAGAAAGAGAAAGAGAAAGAGAAAAGAAAGAGAAAGAAGAAAGAGAAAGAGAAAGAGAAAGAAAAAAAGGTTGGAAGAGGTGGAGATAGTGAATCTGGAAGTGGGGTGGATCAGTAAGGATGAAGTGAGGACTGCTATGAAGAAGATGAAAAGTGGAAAGGCGGTTGGCCCAGATGGTATACCAGTGGAGGCATGGAAGTGCTTAGGAGAGATGGCAGTGGGGTTGTTTACCAGATTGTTTAATAAAGTCTTGGAAAGTGAGAGGATGCCGGAGGAGTGGAGATTAAGTGTGCTGGTTCCGATTTTCAAGAATAAGGGTGATGTGTGCAGAGCTGTGGAAATTACAGAGGGATAAAGTTGTTAAGCCACACCATGAAGTTGTGGGAAAGAGTAGTGGAAGCTCGGTTGAGAGGAGAGGTGATTATCTGTGAGCAGCAATATGGGTTTATGCCAGGAAAGAGCACCACTGATGCGATGTTTGCTTTGAGAATGTTGATGGAGAAGTATAGGGAAAGGCCAGAAAGAGTTACATTGTGTGTTTGTGGATTTAGAAAGCATGATAGGGTGCCAAGAGAGGAGTTGTGGTATTGTATGAGGAAGTCGGGAGTGTTGGAGAAGTATGTGAGGATCGTGCAGGATATGTATGAGGACAGTGTGACAGCGGTGAGGTGTGCGGTAGGAATGACGGACCGGTTTAAGGTTAAAGTGGGATTGCACCAAGGATCGACTCTGAGCCCTTTCCTGTTTGCAATGGTGATGGACAGGTTGACGGACGAGATCAGACTGGAGTCTCCATGGACCATGATGTTCGCGGATGACATCATGATCTGTAGGGAGAGTGGGGAGCAGGCTGAATCGAGCCTTGAGAGGTGGAGGTACGCACTGGAGAGAAGGGGAATGTTAGTCAGAAGGAGTAAGACGGAGTACATGTGCGTAAATGAGAGGGAGGGTGGTGGTATGGTGCAGTTGCAAGGAGTTGAGGTGGGGAAGGTGGATTGGTTTAAATACTTGGGATCAACTGTCCAAAGTAACGAAGAGTGTGGGAGAGAAGTGAAAAAGAGAGTGCAGGCAGGATGGATTGGGTGGAGAAGAGTTGCAGAAGTGATTTGTGACAGAAGGGTAGCTGCAAGAGTGAAGGGGAAAGTATACAAGACGGTAGTGAGACCAGCTGTGTTGTATGGTTTGGAGGCGGTGGCGCTAACAAAAGACAGGAAGCAGAGCTGGAGGTGGCAGAGTTAAAGATACTGCGATTCTCGTTGGGAGTGACGAGGATGGATAGGATAAGAAATGAGTGTATTAGAGGGACAGGCGCAGGTAGGACGGTTTGGAAACAAAGTGAGAGAGGCGAGATTGAGATGGTTTGGACATGTGCACAGGAGGGAAGCAGGTATATCGGGAGAAGGATGTTGAAGATGGAGCCGCCAGGCAGGAGGAGAAGAGGAAGGCCAAAGAACAGGTTCATGGATGCGGTGAGGGTGGACATGCGGGTGGTTGGAGTGTCAATGGAAGATGTGGAGGATAGAGCGAAATGGAGACAGTTGGTCCACTGTGGCGACCCCTAACGGGAGCAAGCCGAAAGAGGAAGAAGAAGAAGAAGTGTTTTGTTAGTTTTTGCCATTGCTTTGGCTCCTTTGAACGATTCTTGGACCGCGTCCATATTATTATCATTCGTATTATTATTATTTTCCTCCATTCGCCAGCGTCGCTTGTGTATTGATTTTTTTATTATTATTATTATTATTATTTTTTTTTTTGATTTTTTTTTTTTTTTTTTAATACCCCAAGGCATTGAGTGTTATTGCACCTAAATCATGGCGAACGTTGAGCTGTTAGAGTCTTTAAGTCGGAAAAATGGGTTTTCGTGTTCGCCACCACCCGAAATGTCAGTTGAAAAAGTTGTTTTGTGTGTCGGAAAATTGATCGGCATGCATGGTGTAATAGCTGCATCGAGAATGAATCAGCGTGTTGTTATCTTCGTCGCTAAAGAGGAATTGGTGGCGCAGCTTGTGGAGTCAGGACTGACTGTGGAGCCGGATATATTCCTCTTCATATCACCCCTCGATGTTCCATCGATGAAGGTACTCTGTCCAAATATTCCTCCCTTCATAAAAAACGAGCAGGTGAAGCCTGCTTTAGAACAGTATGGCACTGTTGTTTCAAAAATAACTTTCATTCCTGTTCGCTTTAAGGACCACAGTACAAAACATATTCTTTCCTTTCGACGTCAACTATTTATTACTCCGAAGCCAAACATTCGTGAGCTCGACGAGATGTTAAAAATTGAACATGAAAAGTTTACTTACCGCATCTTTGCCACATCTCAGACTTTAGTGTGTTACAAATGTGGACAGTGTGGTCACATGAAAAATGAATGCCCAAGGGTCGTTGAAAAAGAATCAAGTAAAGTTGAAAATGTAAATGAACCTGAGGTCACTGGGGTGTCTACTGAGGCAGGAGAAAACTCTGAAAATCAAACAAATGGAAAAAAATGAGTCTGGTTGGGTGACACGAGGAAAACGAAGGCACCAAAGTGCAGTTTTAGTCGAACCTTCTTCATACGCGGAAGCGGTCGCTGTGAAGAGGGTTTCACTCAATCGGAAAGAGAGTAACCAAAATCCTTCAGATGTTTATGCTTGTCCTCTCACATGTGATGACGAGGAGACTATGGAGCTTCAAAACAAACCATCAGTAGATGTCCCAGGTGGAGACGAAACTTGTTCTGGACATACAGTAGGTAGTCATACACTGAAGCAGGATGTTCATGCGGAGATTGTGTCTAACACCCAAGAACCAACAGTTGAAACCATGAGTCATTGCCTAATACCTCAAGAACCAGCAGTTCAGACTACAATAGAGCCTAATAACTCAGAGCCATCTGTCCAAACTATAGTTGTGCCGAACACCACAGAACAATCTCACCAAACTGGAATTGCACCGAGTACCATAGAACTGCCTGTCACATCTACAGCCACACCCATTACCTCAGTGACTTTGAAGCAGACACCTGAAAAGTTAGAAGGAAATCTGCTTCCTGAGGATTCTGCTTTTCGTGAAACCATTTCCAATGTCTGCTATATCTGTAAACAAAAAGGATGCTAAATTTTAACAGGGAGTCGAGTGATTCCGATGATACTTGTTCAATATCAGATTCTTCTGAGTTGGATGGTGCAGCTGAAGATTCTAAGACCACAAGGAGCTCAAATGCCCCTGCTCCTGCGAAAGGTGATCAAGTTCCTCACAACACCTTTCGGAAAAAATTAAACTAACACGATTTCTTTCCGGAACTCGATAAATTTATGCTTACCGCATCCCTTATTACTAAAAATCCGGCAGCCTATGGGCGCCAATGAATCCCACGTACACAGATTGAGGAAATATGTAACTCTGGCAAGGGAAAGAACTTCAGTTAACCAGTACCCACCTATAAAATACTAAAATGGTTCTGTCTCTTGCTTGTTTAAGCATAAATGGGGGCCGCGCCCCTATACGTAAAACACATGTTCGACTGTTACTTGATCAAAAAGCATATTGATGTAGCTCTTCTTCAGGATGTGCGTTGTGGACCGACTTGTTCTGCAGAGTGGCAAACCACAATAAGGGGTTCTTGGTTTTTCTATTAATAGGGATGCAGTAAACATAAATTTATCAGTTCGGAAGAAATCAGTTTAATTCCCTTTTTCAGATATTTGGTGGAGAACTGTTTACATATAGGCATTTTGAACATATGTGGTGCTGTGAGCGCTGCATAGCTCAGATAGATATCACTGACTCTGAACTGGTATCATCAGTCATGCATTCCTGTATAAATATATATTTAGCATCCTTTTTGTTTGCAGATATAACAGACATTGGAAATGGTTTCACGAAAAAGGAATCCTCAGGAAACAGATTTCCTTCTAGCTTTTCAGATTGTCTACTCACTTCAAAGAGTCACTGAATTTAATGGAGTGTATTATAGATGTAACGGGTAGTTCTATGGTACTCAGTGCAATTACAGTTTGGTGAGACCAATTCTGTGGTGTTCGGCACAACTATAGTTTGGACAGATGGCTCTGAGTTATTAGGCTCTTCTGTATCCTGAGTTGCTGTATTCCTGAGGTATTAGGCACGACTATGGATTCAACTGTTGGTGCATGGGTGTTAGACACAATCTCCGCATGAACATCCTGCTTCAGTGTATGACATGCCTGCTGTATGTCCAGGACAAGTTTCGTCTCCACCTGGGACATCTACTGATGGTTTGTTTTGGGCTCTATAGTCTCCTCGTCATCACATGTGAGAGGACAACACCATAACCACATCTGAAGGACACAGGTGCCTCTCACCGATTGAGTGAAACCCTCTTGGCAGCAGCCCTCTTCCCTGCCTATGAAGAAGGTTCGACCAAAACTGCACGCCTTCATTTTTTCCATTTTTCCATTTGTTTGATTTTCAGAGATTTCTCCTGCCTCAGTAGACACCCCAGTGACAACCTCAAGGTTCATTTGCATTTTCAGCTTTACTTGATTCTTTTCAACGACCCTTGGGCATTCATTTTTCAAATAATGACCACACTGTCCACATTTATGTAACACACTAAAGTTTGAGATGTGACAAAGACTGCTGTTGTGCTTTTCATGTTCATCTTGAGCACGTCGAGCATATTGAATACGTCTTTGGCTTCAGAGTAATAAATAGTTGACATTGAAAGGAAAAATTATGTTTTGTAACCACTGTGATCCTTAACAGCGAACTGGGAAATGGAAGTTCTTTTTGAAACAGCAATACCCATACTGGTCTAAAGCAGGCTTCACCTATAAATTTTTATGAAGGGAGGAATTGGCTGACAGGAGTACACTTCATCGATGGAGCATCGAAGAGGAATATATCCAGCGGTCCACAGTCCCTAACTCCATTTCTTTTTCACCAATTCCTCTTTAACGGACGAAGATAACAACACGCTGATTCATTCTCGATGCAGCTATTACACCATGCATGCCGATCAACATTTTCCATTTCCCTAAAGTGCTTTTTCAACTGACATTTCGGGTGGTGACATTATTGAAAGACCCATTTTCAAACTTAAAGACTCTGAACAACTTGACGTTCACCATGATTTAGGTGCAATAACACTCAATGCCTTGGGGTATTAAAAAAAAAAAAAAAAAAAAATAATAATAATAATAATAAAAAAATCAATACACAAAGAAAGCATTTCTGTATGGAGAAAATAATAATAATACAGATGATAATAATATGGACGCAGTCAAATAAAGTTCAATGTGCCTAAGCAAAGTATAAACTAATAATACACTTCTTCTTCTTCTTCTTCTTCTTCTTTCGGCTTGCTCCCGTTAGGGGTCGGCAAAGAGAACAAACTGTCTACAATTCGAACCAACCTGTCTTCCATTGACAATCCAATACTGCATGTCCACCCTCACCGCATCCATGGACCTGTTCTTTGGCCTTCCTCTTCTCCTCCTGCCTGGCAGCTCCATGCTTCAGTCACTAAATACATCTGCCGATATACTCCGTTTCCCTCCTGGTGCACATGTCCAAACCATCTCAATCTCTGCCTCTCTCACTTTGTTTCCAGGCTGTCCCACTTGCGCTGTCCCTCTAATACACTCATTTCTTATCCTATCCATCCTCGTCACTCTGAATCGCAGCTCGCTCTTGCTCTACCACCTCCAGCTCTGCTTCCTGTCTTTTTGTTAGCGCCACCTGCTTCCAAACCATACAACACCAGCTGGTCTCACTGCCGTCTTGTATACTTTCCCCTTCACTCTTGCAGCTACCCTTCTGTCTGTCCCTTCTGCAACTCTTCTCCACCTTGTCCATCCTGCCTGCACTCTCTTTTCACTTCTCTCCCACACTCTTCGTTACTTTGGACAGTTGATCCCAAGTATTTAAACCAATCCACCTTCCCCACCTCAGCTCATTTCAACTGCACCATACCACCACCCTCCCTCTCGTTTACGCACATGTACTCCGTCTTACTCCTTCACTGACCCCAACATTCCCCACTCTCTCCAGTGCGTACCTTCACCCTCTCAAGGCTCGATTCATGCTGCTCCCTACTTCTCCCTGCAGATCATGATGTCGTCATCAGATATCATGGTCCATGGAGACTTCAGTCTGATCTCGTCCGTCAACCTGTCCATCCTCATTGCAAACAGGAAAGGGCTCAGAGTCGAGTGGTGCAATCCCACGAAAGATTAAACCGGTCCATCGTCCCTGCCTCACACCTCACCGCTGTGCGCACTGTCCTCATACATATCCTGCACGATCCTCACATACTTCTCCAGCCACTCCCCGACTTCCTCATACAATGCCACAGCTCCTCTCTTGGCACCCTATCATAAGCTTTCTCTGGATCCACAAACACACAATGTCTTCAACTCTTTCTGGCCTTCCTGCTTACTTCTCCATCAACATTCTCAAAGGCAAACATC
>NW_028222452.1:5000-17500 GCF_056783735.1 Eptatretus burgeri | reverse complement strand
GCAGGGTTTATATGGGCAGGGGTTTATGTGGGTGGAGCTTGTGTGGGAGGGGTGAATGATGGATGTGAGGCTTATGTGGATGAGGTTTGTGTGGATAATTGGATGGGTGGAGAGATGGGGGGATGGGTGGATGAGTGGAGCTTGTGTGGATGGGTGGATAATTTTTAAATTAAATAAACATGTTGTGTGTGTGGGGGACTAATTAACTAATCACTAATTATGTGACTATGATGAATATGGGTGGAGCTTGTGTGGGGTTTGTGTGTGTGGAGCTTGTTTGGAGTTTTTGTGTGGAGGATGTGTGGAGCTTGTGTGGGGTTTGTGTGGGGTTTGTGTGGGCGGGGCTCCGGTGGGAGAGGCGTGTGTGGGCGGAGTCAAAAAGGGGCGGAGTCAAAATTTTCAATTTATTGGAGCTTGTGGGGGGTGTGTGGTGGGGTTTGTGTGGGGTTTGTGTGGGCGGGGCTTGTGTGGGCGGGGGCTTGTGTGGGTGGAGCCAAAAAGGGGCGGAGTCAAAAAATTTCAATTTATCTTTGTCTTTTTGTAATTCCTGTGAATAAAATGAACCTAAAATCTCTTCCCCTTCCAAATCATATATCTTATAAGTCCAAGGAACCGTATCTATTACATCAACAATTTTAAAAAGCTCGTTGGTCCATCTTTTCGTATAACCTTTTTCAAAATGAGATTTCCCACCTATATATTCTTACGATATCACCAACTTTGAACTTAGGTGTTCTGACATTAATCTCTTTTTCATATTTTAATTTTGTAAATGTTTCTGATGGTTTCATCTTTGTTGCCGTGTGAATCGTGTCATTATACTTATACAAAATAACCTGAATAAAGATGACCATTGTTGTGAACCGAGTTGTGTGAATTTTTTTATATAGTCTCTCTTTTAAGGTACGATTAAAACGTTCAACAACAACTGCCTTCCACTTCATTAAAGGTACTGTATAATGTAATACTGTTATTTTTTAGAAAATTCATAAATGTCTTGTTATAAAACTCCCTACCCTCATCAGTCCACAATTTTTTAGGTTTTCTCTTACTTTTATTAAATATCTTTTGGAAGGCTAACATAAGAGTATTACCTGTTTTGTTTTTTAATGGTACAACCCACGCATATCTACTCCTCAAATCCAATAACGGTTAAAGCATACTTGTACCCCTTATCATTATTGAGTTCAATCAAATCAGCAGACCAGATATAATCTACTTCCTTGGAATAAACTTTTCCTTCTCTGAAACTTTGTGAATATTGGTTTATGTAATTCATCAGCTAATTGCTCTTCAGTCTTAATAACATCATTAGAGCCTATAAGTTTTTTGAATTTCCAAGACCAAGTTTCAATTTAGCACTGATCATCTTCTTCACAATGAACCGATCAACTTTTTCTCTCCAAGGTTGGATTTTGTATCAGAGACAAATTATACAACATTTCTCTATCGGCTTCATGCTTTTCTTTAACAACGTTGTGGTATTCCCATAATCAATATCGTGTCTCATGCACACTTCATCAACTCTATTGATAGGCTTACTCCAGGATTTAGGATTGTCTGCCTCATCTAATCTTTTATCCAAGTTTGTGCCTGGGCCACAGAAAGAATACCCTGGAAGATGTAATTCCCCTGGTATTCCAGTAGTTGTAAATTTACTTCCTGATAAAAACTTTTGGACATCTCCTCCTAGTTTGTGTTGGGAGATAAATTGATTTTTTTTTGAACCACACACCGAACATATACCTTTTTGTATAACCCTGTTATTTTTACTTTTAATATATGAAATATTTTTAGTATTAGTTTTCTTTTTACATTTGAGACAATAACTCATTTATTTATGAGAAAAATTCCTGCAGAGTGCAAAAACCTTTTTAGTTTCCAACATGCACATTTGAATCTTGATTTTTAAAACATAAAGAATCCTTAGAAATGCCTTCACTCTCTCCCCCATTTATTTAAGAAAAAAAAAATGAAAAACTTGAATTAAAATCCATATCTTGTCGATGTCAATAGTCTTGTCGAAAGTATTGCAAATAGACTTGTCAATTCTTTCTTTTCCTCCTCGGTGGGTTGAGTTATTTTCTGTAATACCCTTAATCTTTTTTTAATCTCACTGGTTTCCATATTTTGATATTTATTTTGTCTCGCTCTTTCCTCCCTCTCCTCCTTCTCTCTCTTCTCTTTTTCCTCCTTCTCTTTCTTCTCCCTCTCCTCCCTCTCCTTCTCTTTCTTCTCCCTCTCCTCCCTCTCTCTCTTCTCTCTCTCTGCTTCCTGTCTCTCTTCTCTCTTTCATCCCTCTCTCTCTTCTCCCTCTCCTCCTTCTCTCTCTTCTCTTTTTCCTCCTTCTCTTTCTTCTCCCTCTTCTCCTTTTCCTCCTCTTCCCTCTCTTCTTCAACCCCTTCCTCATCCCTTACTATCCTTGAATCGCTTACACCCCATAGGAATATTATACATATATTCATCAGGATTTCTTGTTATTCCTGTATCCAAAATAATTTTTTTTACAACAGGAAACCAATAAAATTTCTTTTGAATTTCTAAAAGAGCCTTACCTTTTCTTAACTTTATAATTTTTTCATTATTTAACATTCTAATTAAATCTAAAGTTGTCGGTTTATCAACATCAGCATAATGCCAATCTTTTATTGAAAATACCTCATTCTTATGTTGTAGAACATATTTATTAAAATACCGAATACCTTTTTTTTGAACATATGCTTGGTTTCAGAAATGATAATTTTTTTGAAGCCTTATTGCTGTCATTTATGTATTAGAAATATATGTTAGAATAATATTATGTTACGAAACACCTCCCCATCTTCCCATAGTTAAATCATTTTGTATTTCCTTACTTATTATATATAATCCTGTTTTTTCTGTTTTCATGAGATAAACAAGGGCAAAACCATTATTATATTTACCCTTATTAAATTCTTTTATTTGTTGTTTACTAATCGTAGCCCCACAAAACTCATTCTCGATACCAAGTGGATAATATTCTTCCTTACGAGACTGATTTAATTGTTCCAGGTCTTCGAGGTTAATTTTAAATGACCAATTATACCCTAAATCATTCATATCATACCCCCATTGTTCTATTCTCATACAAACGATACGCCCTTCTTTATAAAAATTTATTTTAATTCGAACTGTGAATTCTGTATGACCTGGAGATAATATCAACACTTCTGTATCTTTGGAATACACAGCCGTTTTATTTAAGGATATATATTGTGATAAATCGCTTAATCTCACCAAGTCATTCGCGTCAGTCGGGCTTGGATAATTTTTTAATTTATAAGCATTTTTCATGTTAATATTTTTGGTTATATTATATTTATGTCGTTCAGCCTGTGCCTTTGTGTAATAATTTGATAAATCAATATCCAGTTCTTGAGATAAACCAAAGATAGAACCATCTTTACCAACATAAGTCATTTATATTAGATTAAAAAATAATATCATAAAATTTTTATTTTTGTTGAGTTGAAATAACACATATAGGCATAATTGGCCACAACACTTGGAATTTAATTCTTGGACTTGAAATGTTTGATAAACACCATTCTGTAAGAATTTTATGACTTCAACAGGTGGTGGAAGACCAAAACTATCAAAATAATATTTGTCTTGACTATTAAAAATACAAACCCAATGAGAACCGTTCCCATTATTATCTTCTAAGTTCATAATAATATTCTTTGTATGTTTCGGCACATTTGTTAATTCATCTCTCATACAAATAACCACATTATGAATTTTTTATTTCTTACAATATTTGACAAGTTGTAAATTTGATGTTGTATTCTTTCCAAATTTTTTCAACCACTCATCAATGCTCATTTATTTATTAGAAAGATATAATCCATTACCTCTTTTCGTTAATTTTACACCTGCTTGTGCTACAGAAGAAAGCATATCTCCAACTAACAATCTCGCTTTATCAGGCAGACCTTCAAGTTTTTCAGCAAAATCTACAATTACACCACTTCCACTAATTTGTTTCTCCAACTCTTTGTTATGTCTTTCCAATTCTTTTGAGCCTGAGTTGAGCTCTTCCTTCGTTGGCAGTTTTCACCGCTGTTGAAATACCACCGTCAATGCTCCAACCGCACTTAAACCAGCAAATAAAGGAATTAGAAATGGGAGAAATCCTCCACTCGTCTCTCTTATTGAATATTTTTTCAACATTGGTTTTGTCATTTTAATTTTAAGTGAGCCAGTGTCATTCAAGATTTTAACCTGTTCTCTTGTGAGAAAAACATCAATTCTTACTGCTCCTTTTCTCTGAATTGTATTAACGTTAATCGTACAAGGCTTTTGATTTTGAACACAAGATGATAGTTTATGAAGATTGATTTGATTAACATATACCCCAGTTGGTACTTTGCCACTCATTTATTTAACAAAAAATTATGTGAGACTAATCATCACACCATTATCTGTATTAATCTGCAATTCTGTTTCTTCCAAAAGCAAACAATATGTATCAACTTCTTCACTCTCTCCTCTTTCAATGTATAGGGAAGTATCCACTCGATTAGACTTTATAGTTTCCTTTTGAGCGCTCAGGTCAAACGCATAGATTGTATACAAACTTTTAAATGCTGTCATATCCAAAATAGGTTCTTTATTTCCATTACTTTCACACACCTTTTGGTAAGACTTGTATGCTTCAGCAAAATCATTTTTTTCCCAATTAATTTCCAATCTATCTCGTGGGTAAAATGTTCCATCTAGAGAAACGCGAAGTTGTTTCACCTTAGCATTATCACTCAATGCATTATTCTTATCAGTCGCAGTATCACCATCTGGCTTTTTAAAAATGATCCACAGATATCGTGGCTTTCCTTCCAGAACACCCAAATTCCACGTGTAAGTTGTTTGATTGAGTTTAACATGTTGACATCTTCTTTTGAGGTATGATACACTGAGTGGTTTCTTTGAGTTAAGTCTTCGATTCAACATCTCTTCTGTTTTAAGATTAGGAGTATATTCACTGATATACCAACTCATTTCCTCAATTACAAATTTATTCTGATCACCAAAAGCACTACCAACACCAAAAGCAATCGATTTTCATTATCATTCCTTTGTAGTTGAAATCTAATTTTAAGGCCATACAGAACTTTATCATGATCACAAAATCCAAATATACCTTTAAGAGGAACTGCCACAGTAAAACTATTTTCTGCTTTTGTATCATCATTATACATTCCTTTCCTTTGAGTATACCCAGGGTCTGTGTTTGTTCCCGTTGACATATCAGGAATAAAACCTTCGAGCAGACCCCTTTCCCATTCTATCACTGAATGTATAGAGTGTAAAATTTTATCATTTCAGATACAGCAGAGACATAATCAACCGCTTCAACTTCTTGTGTTCCAATATACAAACGCACACTATCAAACATTTTTCCAGAAGAAATCATTTACAAGTGTAGCGTTTGTGTTATTCCCAGCCTTAGTGAATTTAAATTTACACAACAAGAAACTTTCGGAGAGATTCAAATAGGTTTGTTGATTATTTATTTCAAAACTTTTTGTACCATTATCGTATTCCAGTCTGTTCCAGTTATTGCATTTACCTTGAAGTAATCTTCTTTTTTAGTGGAGTTTGAGATAATAATAGTATCATCCAAATCATAGATACTATCAATTGCTTCCATACTTGTATTTATTTAGGAAAAAAGATGTTAAAACTTTTGAAACCCTGATCCAAGTATTTGAATTATTTTCTGTCGTTCTTGGGGGGACAACTGAGTTTTGCCTTTCTTAATTTCTTTTATTGCTTGTAATTTATGAGATTCCTTCTGGGCATCTTTTATACTCTTTACAGCACCTGCAACATTTCCCACAGCAGAAGCAGTTGAACCAATTAGATCTTTATGTTTAAGAATAGTTGAACCAATACCCATGAGAGTATCAATTATCCCATCTCCTCTAAATTGATGCCCAACACCCCTTTGTCTCTTCGGTTTATAGTATCCTCTACCAAGATACATACCTTCACCCTTGTAGTATGGGGAAAGGAACATCCCATCCCCTGTAATTATTTTATATTTTCCCAACTCGTGTTTCCTCACAATAACCATCGTATTTATTTATTGGAAAACTTCACGTAGGTGAATTCTGATGGATATAACTTCTCCATTAAAAGAAATCACACGATTATCTTGGTCGGTTATCCTAAAATTTACTCTGTGTATGGTTTTTCCTGACACAGGTAGATAAACCAAATTTTTGGGTTCCATATTGAATTTATAACCAATTGGGGTTGAGTATGCGCTGAATGAAAATATTGTATTTGTTTTTTTCCCATCATTATAAGCACCATCAATCAAATCACAGTGAATTAACACCGAATTTATTCCTGAGGATATTTGAATGACATTATCACTGTATAACGTCCCATTAGTTTCAATCTTTTTTGAGGAGAAACCCAATAACTCTCTAAATGAATTATCAATTGTGAAATCAACCTTGTAGTTATTTTTAACTTTAATCGTTGATTTTGAAGTATGTTTTTGAATGTTTATAACAATATTTTTTGGTTCATCACCCTGTTCTTTCATAAGACGAGCAATTTCGGAAGATATTTGAGAAATCTCATATGCTCCGGGTGAGACTGTTATCGTTTTGTATCCACTTCCTGGATTATAACTAAACTTGTCATTTTTCTCGGTTATATTAAATAAGGTATTATAAGTTTCCATGGACAATAAAGATGCCTCATATTCTTTTGTTGTGTCAAGTTGTAGTGGGTATGGGAATGAAGATGTGTGGTCGCTTGTTGTGAAATTGAAACTAAGGATTGTGCTTCTCATCTTATTTAATATGAGATAAAAATGTCTTTATATTGATATTTATTAATTATTTTCATGTTCATCAACTGGTCTAAAATGGCTGATGCTTCATTAAAACAATTGTTATTTCCAGCCTTCTTACTGCCTAACAACAATAACAGTCTATTAACTAATTGCGATGGGTCATTTGGAAGAAAACTAACACCTGAACCAAGGATACTTAAAGCCTGAATAATGTGTTTCTCCTTCTCATTCTTCCTACTTTTACCAGAAAGAATAACCTTATAATTTAGAGTGTTCAGCAGATCAATATATACTCTATCATCATTATTTTCCATATCCAATGGTTTATCAATATACTTTGATTCATCCCTCACAGTTGAACCTTGTCTTCCATCTTTTTGTGAGAAGAAACATTAATCTTGGAGTTAGTTTCACAGGGGTTGAGCAGAACCCAAGAACCTTAATTCATCATTAAATATAAATACCTTTTTCTTGAACAAGATGAAATATTGCTGATTGTTCTGTTGGAATGAGTCCTGCTTTGGTTTTTGAATCCGCTGAATATTCATTGTTTTGAAGAGCATTCACAATATAATCAGGGGGTCGATTAATCTCTTCCAGTTGTTGAAATAAACCTTCATCATCATATTCTAATTCTCCTAAATGCTCTAATTCTTCCTCCGTCATTTGACTGAAATCTTTTAACATTTGAAGTTTTTTAGGAGTATATTCTACCGTGGGAACTGTGGAAACATCTTTCATTTTTCCTTGGGAAGTTTTTAAAAGTGGTTTGAAAAATTTCTCTTGTTTTCTTTCAAATGCTTCTTCGCCCGTTAGTTTCTGTCTGCGTTTCTTCTTTATGTCTTCCTGCTGTTTTACAACTTTTGAAACCAACTCTTGATGTTCCCTAAATCTTCTTGCTCTTTCTTTCGCATCCATTTATTTATTGAAAAATATCATTTAATATCTCATCTTGTTTCACAACAATATATTTATATTTTTCAGTCGTGTGTTTCATGTAATCCCCAAATTCCTTTTTACTACATAATGTAGAACAATTGTCTCTCCAAAAATTGTTTATATCTATTGAATTTAACTTGAATAAAATAAAAGTATTAGCATTGTTTCTGATGGAACGACGAGGAAGCTGAAAGTACGATTGACTAAAGATAAATACAATTACAAGAAGAATGTCTCCCTCTTGTGTAGTAGCTGTCCATTACCGTTTGGTTTCTCCTCATTAACACAATCATCAAAGATAACGAGGTTCTTTTTGGATTTATCCAAATCTTGGGAGACGGTATATCATCCGTATTATCACTCAGAATACAAGTTATCGGTTTTGATTTCTTTTTACATCTCTGTGTATCACAAAATAGTTGTATTATATCTTCAATGTTAAAATCATTTAGGTTTTTTGAAGTTTAAATAAACCGATTATATCTTCTTTTTGAAGACCAGCATTAAAACCTTGTGAGAGTAGTTGATACTCTGGTTTGAAAACTCGACTTTTTGTGAAAATTATTAAATTATCATAATCTAAAAAGTTGGGAGTGAGGAGCATCTTTAAAAGTAAGCAGGTTTTTCCACATCCACTTGAACCAACTATGAGGCATCTTAATGAATTTGGGAGATTTTTATGGTTGTCAAATTTTATCTTATTTTCCCAAATAGGTAAAAAATCATTCATTTATATATTTGGAAAACAGGTTATTTAATTTATTCTTGGCTTTTTTCGAAATTCTATATTTTATCCTAAGTTCAGGTTTAATTTCAAGATAATCCATTATTTTATTTATGCAATATCTTGTGTTGATATTTCCCTGAAAATCACATCCATGAATAAGATATAACAACAATCCTTTGAACATTTCTCTAATACGTTCAGTTTCTTCCCTTGTAAGGAAAGGTGTGTTCTCACCCTCGTTCTTTACATTCATTTCTCGAATCAATCTTGTAAAGTAATTCATTTTTGGTGTAAATCTAAAAGAATTATTTTCCTTTTTATATTTTTGATTATCATTAATTAGAAGATAATCACAGAATATACATTGTTTATAGGCTTTTGACTCTGTGTTTAATCCCCGTCTTTCACACGCAGGACAATTCTCAAATTTGTCATATGGAGAATCATGGAATTCAAGAGGCTCAAAATCGAGAAAAACTATTCATATTTATAAAGTAAAACTTTACTTAAACTGAAATTCATCTTCGATATCATCTTCGATACTTTCAGAATCATCTATACTTTCATAACTATCATTTGAACACAAACTCTCGGTGTCATAACTATCGTTTGAATGCAAACTCTCGGTATCATAATCACTCTCATAATCTTCAAAATCTTCAGTTGAATATTGGCTCATTTAATTAGTAGAAAAAACATTACCATCGATATCGATATACATTTTTTCATTCACAGATTCAACTGCTACATTTTTTTATATTAAAGGTAATTTTAAAATGATCCTTAACTACAATTGAACGAAATGTCATTTCACCTGATATATTAACATCCTTTATTTCATCAGGATTTATATCTTTAGGGTTGTTGAAAAAAATACAAATTTCTCCTTGCATATTACAGATGGTCTTATCTTTTCTTTCTAAAGCTTCATCCATAAGGTTTTTATTTTTTGATACCTTTTCTTGTTTCATTGCTTTTTCTAGTTTTGAATATATTGCCAGAAGGAGAGGAGAAACTTTTGTTAGAGATACCTTAATTGATGTTCTTCCAGGTATACTAAAAGCCCTTCCACTGAAGTAAATTGAAGAACTCATCATATCCACCATAATTGTTTTTATCCAATAGTTGTTATATTTATCTTTGTTCAATTTTACATCCTTGACATATTTCTCAGCATCTTTAACAAATGAAGAGATTGATTGAAACTTGTCTTTTGTGTCTTGAAACATTGTATTTATTAAGTGAAAAAGTTGGAGGATAAAATGGTTTTAAGCACAGATTCACCTGTAAAATAAACGAAATTTTCATCAAGAAAATTTTAGTTTAACACAGATTCACCTGTAAAATAAACGAAATTTTCATCAAGAAAATTTTAGTTTAAGCACAGATTCACCTGTAAAATAAACGAAATTTTCATCAAGAAAATTTTAGTTTAAGCAAAGTTTTATTATATAAATATGGTGAATACAACATACTGCGATGTTTGTAATCACGAATATAAACATTATAGAAAACACCTCCGAACCAACAAACACACATTTAATCTATTTCACAAAATATCCCCTCTTGAGTTGGAAAGAAAACATTGTGATACCTGCTCAAAGGATGTTTTGAAGAATAGTTATAATAGGCATCTTCAATCCACAAAAACACAAGAAAAAATGAGTTTAAAGTAAAGGGAGACTATTATATTGAAAACACTGATGGGGCATTTAAAGGGCATATAAAAATCAGGATTTTTCAATTTGGAGAACCTGGTCCATCATCAATAGTTGAATCAATTGAAATAGTGAAACCTGATGTTGAAAAATTTATTAAAAAGACATTAAAAGAAATGAAAACTTTAAAGTTTTATATGGGAGTGAAAATGAATATGAAAAGACAAGATGAAGAACAAACTCCTTATATGAGGACAGATCTTCATTTTATAACATCATTTCAAGATTTTTTGAATAGTGGGGTTTATGAAGAACTATCAAGACAAGAGGAGGATGTTGATAATACAGTGGTAGGAAGTGGATTCAATATTAAAAAATCATCTTTTTAGATATACACATTTCTAAAATCAAACCCTCTTAAAGCTTCTTCTTATATTGAATTACCAAAAGAAATAAAACGAAAGAAGGCAGTTGTTAATATTAAGAATAATGATAATAAATGTTTTCTCTGGTCTGTTCTTGCTCACTTACATCCACCAAAATGTAATTCAGAAAGAGTAAAACAATATATGAAATATGAGAATACCTTGGACATTAAAGATTTTAATTTCCCAATGCCACTAACAGATATTCCTAAATTTGAGAAAAAGAATAATCTTTCTATTAATGTATATGGATTAACGGATACAAACAAAGTTCAAATATTAAAAATTTCAAACAACTATAAAAAATGAAGAAACACACATTGATCTTTTATATTTTAGTGTTGGAAAGAATTCACATTACACATACATCAATAATTTATCAAGATTAATCTCTTCTCAGGTATTCAGAACAGCAAACAAAATATATCCTTGTAAGCGATGTCTTAATTCATTTCATACAAAAGAACGATTAGAACAACATTCAAAATATTGTAGTAATCATAAATCAGCTGTAATTACAATGCCTAAACCTGGTGAAAAGATTTCTTTTGAAGATTATAATAAATCTATCATGCACCCATTTGTGATATACGCTGATTTTGAGTGTATCCTTAAAAAGATAAATACTGCTTCTCCTAATCCAAAAGAACCATATACAAATAAATATCAAAAACATATTCCTTGTGGTTTCTGTTATTATATCAAATCATCTGTTGGAGAAAAGTATAATAAACTTGAACAGTATAGTGGAAAAAATGCTTCACAAGAGTTTGTAAAAGCGATTAGAAAAGGATTGTATAAGACTAACTAAATTAATGAAAGAAACAAATGAACCGATGAAATTAACCATAGAAGAAAAATTAGAATTTAGAAAGAACAATATCTGTCATATTTGTGAGGAGGAAATTGAGGAGTCTAAAGTTAGGGATCATTGTCATCTTACTGGTAAATATAGAGGTCCCGCTCATTCCTGTTGTAATCTTAATTATAAATTACCTTCTTTTATTCCAGTCTTTCTTCACAACAGCGCCAACTATGATTACACATCTATTTATAAATGAACTTTCAAAAACACCAGGGAATATTTCTGCCATAACAAACACAAGTCAAAAGTATATTTCATTTACAAAAATGATATTCACAAAACCTATAACTCGTATAAGGTTTCTTGATTCTTACAAGTTTATGGGAACGCCACTAGCCAACCTCGCATCAAATCTAAGCTCCACGGGCTCTTTTCCAAATCTTAATTCATTCTTTCCAAAAGAGGAAATTCTAACTAAAGAGGAAATTCAGATTAAAGAGAGAATTCAAAGTAAAGAGGAAATTCTAATTAATGGGGAAATGAATGAAGAAATTCTTACTGAAGATGAAATTCTAATTATACACAAAATTCGAACAAAGAATGAAATTCTAACTAAAGAGGAAATTCTGATTATAGATGAAATTCTGATTAAAGAGGGAATTCTAACTAGAGGAGGAAATTGAAACAAGGAATGAAATTCAAAGTAAAGAGAAAATTCTTACAAGTAAGGGAATTTATCCTTATGGTTATATGGATTCATTTATGAGATTTAAAGAAACACAACTTCCTTCAAAAGAAAGTTTCTATAATAACCTTTATGAAGAAGAGATAAGTGATAAGGAATATAAACACGCACAAGAAATTTGGAAAATATTTAAGATAAAGAACCTTGGAGAATATCATGATTTGTATCTAAAAACAGATGTTTTATTGTTAGCTGATGTGTTTGAAGCTTTTAGATCACTCTGTCATAATAAAAATTGTTATGGATTAGATCCTGCCCACTATTTCACAGCTCCTGGTTTAGCTTGGAGTGCAATGTTGAAAATGACAAAACAAGATATAGATTTAGTCAGTGATGTAGATATGCTTTTGATGATTGAGAAGTCTAAGA
>NW_028222451.1:0-39955 GCF_056783735.1 Eptatretus burgeri | reverse complement strand
GGTTTGAGATAGCCACAGAGGGCGACTTTCCCACGACACCCCGGCCAATGAGGGTTGAGATGTCCACAGAGGGCGACTTTCCCACGACACCCCGGGCAATGATGGTTGACATAGCCACAGAGTGCGACTTTCCCATGACACCCTAGACAATGAGGGTTGAGATGGACACAGAGAGCGACTTCCCCACAACACCCCGGCCAATGAGGGTTGAGATGGCCACAGAGGACGACTTTCCCACGACACCCCGGCCAATGAGGGTTGAGATGGCCACAGAGGACGACTTTCCCATGACACCCCGGCCAATGAAGGTTGAGATGGCCACAGAGGGCGAATTTCCCATGACACCCCGGCCAATGAGGGTTGAGATGGCCACAGAGGGCGACTTTCTCACGACACCCCGGCCAATGAGGGTTGAGATGGCCACAGAGGGAGACTTTCCCACGACACCCCGGCCAATGAGGGTTGAGATGGCCAGAGAGGGCGACTTTCCCACGAAACCCCGGCCAGTGAGGGTTGAGATGGCCACAGAGGGCGACTTTCCCACGACACCCCGGCCAATGAGGGTTGAGATGGCCACAGAGGGAGACTTTCCCATGACACCCCGGCCAATGAGGGTTGAGATGGCCACAGAGGGCGACTTTCCCACGACACCCCGGCCAATGAGGGTTGAGATGGCCACAGAGGGTGAATTTCTCATGACATACTGGCCAATGAGGGTTGAGATGGCCACAGAGGGCGACTTTCCCATGACACTCCGGCCAATGAGGGTTGAGATGGCCACAGAGGGTGAATTTCTCATGACATACTGGCCAATGAGGGTTGAGATGGCCACAGAGGGCGACTTTCCCACGACACCCCGGCCAATAAAGGTGGAGATGGCCACAGAGGGAGACTTTCCCACGACATCCCGGATAATGAGGGTTGAGATGGCCACAGAGGGCGAATTTCCCATGACACACTGGCCAATGAGGGTTGAGATGGCCACAGAGGGAGACTTTCCCACGACATCCCGGATAATGAGGGTTGAGATGGCCACAGAGGACGACTTTCCCACGACACCCCGGCCAATGAGGGTTGAGATGGCCACAGAGGACGACTTTCCCATGACACCCAGGCCAATGAGGGTTGAGATGGCCACAGAGGGCGACTTTCCCACAACACCCTGGCCAATGAGGGTTGAGATGGCCACAGAGGGCGAATTTCCCATGACACACTGGCCAATGAGGGTTGAGATGGCCACAGGGGGCAACTTTCCCATGACACCCCGGCCAATGAGGGTTGAGATGGCCACAGAGGGCGACTTTCCCATGACACCCCAGCCAAAGAGGGTTGAGATGGCCACAGAGGGCAACTTTCCCATGACACCCCAGCCAATGAGGGTTGAGATGGCCACAGAGGGCGAATTTCCCATGACACCCCGGCCAATGAGGGTGAGATGGCCACAGAGGGCGACTTTCCCATGACACCCCGGCCAATGAGGGTTGAGATGGCCACAGAGGGCGACTTTCCCACGACACCCCGGCCAATGAGGGTTGAGATGGCCACAGAGGGCGACTTTCCCATGACACCCCGGCCAATGAGGGTTGAGATGGCCACAGAGGGCGACTTTCCCACGACACCCCGGCCAATGAGGGTTGAGATGGCCACAGAGGGCGACTTTCCCACGACACCCCGGCCAATGAGGGTTGAGATGGCCACAGAGGGCGACTTTCCCATGACACCCCGGCCAATGAGGGTTGAGATGGCCACAGAGGGCGACTTTCCCACGACACCCCGGCCAATGAGGGTTGAGATGGCCACAGAGGGCGACTTTCCCACGACACCCCGGCCAATGAGGGTTGAGATGGCCACAGTGGGCGACTTTCCCATGACACCCCGGCCAATGAGGGTTGAGATGGCCACAGAGGGCGACTTTCCCATGACACCCCGGCCAATGAGGGTTGAGATGGCCACAGAGGGCGACTTTCCCATGACACCCCGGCCAATGAGGGTTGAGATGGCCACAGAGGGTGACTTTCCCACGACACCCCGGCCAATGAGGGTTGAGATGGCCACAGAGGGCGACTTTCCCATGACACCCCGGCCAATGAGGGTTGAGATGGCCACAGAGGGCGACTTTCCCACAACACCCCGGCCAATGAGGGTTGAGATGGCCACAGAAGGCGAATTTCCCATGACACACTGGCCAATGAGGGTTGAGATGGCCACAGAGGGCGACTTTCCCACGATACCCCGGCCAATGAGGGTTGAGATGGCCACAGAGGGCGACTTTCCCACGACACCCCGGCCAATGAGGGTTGAGATGGCCACAGAGGGCGACTTTCCCGCGACACCCCGGCCAATGAGGGTTGAGATTGCCACAGAGGGCGACTTTCCCATGACACCCCAGCCAATGAGGGTTGAGATTTCCACAGAGGGCGACTTTCCCGCGACACCCCGGCTAATGAGGGTTGAGATTTCCACAGAGAGCGACTTTCCCACGACACCCCGGCCAATGAGGGTTGAGATGGCCACAGAGGGCGACTTTCCCACGACACCCCGGCCAATGAGGGTTGAGATGGCCACAGAGGGCGACTTTCCCATGACACCCCGGCCAATGAGGGTTGAGATGGCCACAGAGGGCGACTTTCCCACGACACCCCGGCCAATGAGGGTTGAGATGGCCACAGAGGGCGACTTTCCCATGACACCCCGGCCAATGAGGGTTGAGATGGCCACAGAGGGCGACTTTCCCATGACACCCCGGATAATGAGGGTTGAGATGGCCACAGAGGGTGACTTTCCCATGGCACACTGGCCAATGAGGGTTGAGATGGCCACAGAGGGAGACTTTCCCACGACACCCCGGCCAATGAGGGTTGAGATGGCCACAGAGGGCGACTTTCCCACGACACCCCGGCCAATGAGGGTTGAGATGGCCACAGAGGGCGACTTTCCCACAACACCCCGGCCAATGAGGGTTGAGATGGCCACAGAGGGCGAATTTCCCATGACACACTGGCCAATGAGGGTTGAGATGGCCACAGAGGGCGACTTTCCCACGACACCCCGGCCAATGAGGGTTGAGATGGCCACAGAGGGCGACTTTCCCACGACACCCCGGCCAATGAGGGTTGAGATGGCCACAGAGGGCGACTTTCCCACGACACCCCGGCCAATGAGGGTTGAGATGGCCACAGAGGGCGACTTTCCCATGACACCCCGGCCAATGAGGGTTGAGATGGCCACAGAGGGCGAATTTCCCATGACACACTGGCCAATGAGGGTTGAGATGGCCACAGAGGGCGACTTTCCCACGACACCCCGGCCAATGAGGGTTGAGATGGCCACAGAGGGAGACTTTCCCACGACACCCCGGCCAATGAGGGTTGAGATGGCCACAGAGGGCGACTTTCCCATGACACTCCGGCCAATGAGGTTTGAGATGGCCACAGGGGGCAACTTTCCCATGACACTCCGGCCAATGAGGGTTGAGATGGCCACAGAGGACGACTTTCCCACGACACCCCGGCCAATGAGGGTTGAGATGGCCACAGAGGGAGACTTTCCCATGACACCCCGGCCAATGAGGGTTGAGATGGCCACAGAGGGCGACTTTCCCACGACACCCCGGCCAATGAGGGTTGAGATGGCCACAGAGGGCGACTTTCCCATGACACCCCGGCCAATGAGGGTTGAGATGGCCACAGAGGGCGACTTTCCCACGACACCCCGGCCAATGAGGGTTGAGATGGCCACAGAGGGCGACTTTCCCATGACACCCCGGCCAATGAAGGTTGAGATGGCCACAGAGGGCGACTTTCCCATGACACCCCGGCCAATGAGGGTTGAGATGGCCACAGAGGGCAACTTTCCCATGACACCCCGGCCAATGAGGCCAATGAGGGTTGAGATGGCCACAGAGGGCGACTTTCCCATGACACCCCGGCCAATGAGGGTTGAGATGGCCACAGAGGGTGACTTTCCCATGACACCCCGGCCAATGAGGGTTGAGATGGCCACAGAGGGCGACTTTCCCACGACACCCCGGCCAATGAGGGTTGAGATGGCCACAGAGGGCGACTTTCCCACGACACCCCGGCCAATGAGGGTTGAGATGGCCACAGAGGGCGACTTTCCCACGACACCCCGGCCAATGCCAATGAGGGTTGAGATGGCCACAGAGGGTGACTTTCCCACGACACCCTGGCCAATGAGGGTTGAGATGGCCACAGAGGGTGACTTTCCCACGACACCCTGGCCAATGAGGGTTGAGATGGCCACAGAGGGCGACTTTCCCACAACACCCTGGCCAATGAGGGTTGAGATGGCCACAGAGGGCGAATTTCCCACGACACCCCGGCCAATGAGGGTTGAGATGGCCACAGAGGGCGACTTTCCCACGACACCCCGGCCAATGAGGGTTGAGATGGCCACAGAGGGCGACTTTCCCATGACACCCCAGCCAATGAGGGTTGAGATGGCCACAGGGGCCAACTTTCCCACGACACCCCGGCCAATGAGGGTTGAGATGGCCACAGAGGCCGACTTTCCCATGACACCCCGGATAATGAGGGTTGAGATGGCCACAGAGGGTGACTTTCCCACGACACCCCGGCCAATGAGGGTGGAGATGGCCACAGGGGGCGACTTTCCCACGACACCCCGGCCAATGAGGGTTGAGATGGCCACAGAGGGCGACTTTCCCATGACACTCCGGCCAATGAGGGTTGAGATGGCCACAGAGGGCGACTTTCCCACGACACCCCGGCCAATGAGGGTGGAGATGGCCACAGGGGGCGACTTTCCCATGACACCCCGGCCAATGAGGGTTGAGATGGCCACAGAGGGCGACTTTCCCACAACACCCCGGCCAATGAGGGTTGAGATGGCCACAGAGGGCGACTTTCCCATGACATAATGGCCAATGAGGGTTGAGATGGCCACAGAGGGCGACTTTCCCATGACACCCCAGCCAATGAGGGTTGAGATGGCCACAGAGGGCAACTTTCCCATGACACCCCGGCCAATGAGGGTTGAGATGGCCACAGAGGGCGACTTTCCCATGACACCCAGGCCAATGAGGGTTGAGATGGCCACAGAGGGCGACTTTCCCACGACACCCCGGCCAATGAGGGTTGAGATGGCCACAGAGGGCGACTTTCCCATGACACCCCGGCCAATGAGGGTTGAGATGGCCACAGAGGGCGACTTTCCCATGACACCCCAGCCAATGAGGGTTGAGATGGCCACAGAGGGCGACTTTCCCACGACACGCCGGTCAATGAGGGTTGAGATGGCCACAAAGAGCGACTTTCCCACGACACCCGGCCAATGAGGGTTGAGATGGCCACAGAGGGCGACTTTCCCACGACACCCCGGCCAATGAGGGTTGAGATGGCCACAGAGGGCGACTTTCCCACGACACCCCGGCCAATGAGGGTTGAGATGGCCACAGAGGGCGAATTTCCCATGACATAAGGGCCAATGAGGGTTGAGATGGCCACAGAGGGCGACTTTCCCATGACACTCCGGCCAATGAGGGTTGAGATGGCCACAGAGGGTGACTTGCCCACGACACCCCGGCCAATGAGGGTGGAGATGGCCACAGGGGGCGACTTTCCCATGACACCCCGGCCAATGAGTGTTGAGATGGCCACAGAGGGCGACTTTCCCATGACACCCCAGCCAATGAGGGTTGAGATGGCCACAGAGGGCAACTTTCCCACGACACCCCGGCCAATGAGGGTTGAGATGGCCACAGAGGGCGACTTTCCCATGACACCCCGGCCAATGAGGGTTGAGATGGCCACAGAGGGCGACTTTCCCACAACACCCCGGCCAATGAAGGTTGAGATGGCCACAGAGGGCGAATTTCCCATGACACACTGGCCAATGAGGGTTGAGATGGCCACAGAGGGCGACTTTCCCACGACACCCCGGCCAATGAGGGTTGAGATGGCCACAGAGGGCGACTTTCCCACGACACCCCGGCCAATGAGGGTTGAGATGGCCACAGAGGGCGACTTTCCCACGACACCCCGGCCAATGAGGGTTGAGATGGCCACAGAGGGTGAATTTCCCATGACATACTGGCCAATGAGGGTTGAGATGGCCACAGAGGGCGACTTTCCCATGACACCCCAGCCAATGAGGGTTGAGATGGCCACAGAGGGCAACTTTCCCATGACACCCCATCCAATGTGGGTTGAGATGGCCACAGAGGGCGACTTCCCCATGACACCCCGGCCAATGAAGGTTGAGATGGCCACAGAGGACGACTTTCCCATGACACCCCATCCAATGAGGGTTGAGATGGCCACAGAGGACGACTTTCCCATGACACCCCATCCAATGAGGGTTGAGATGGCCACAGAGGGTGACTTTCCCACGACACCCCGGCCAATGAGGGTGGAGATGGCCACAGGGGGCGACTTTCCCATGACACCCCGGCCAATGAGGGTTGAGATGGCCACAGAGGGCGACTTTCCCACGACACCCCGGCCAATGAGGGTTGAGATGGCCACAGAGGGCGAATTTCCCATGACACACTGGCCAATGAGGGTTGAGATGGCCACAGAGGGCCACTTTCCCACGACACCCCGGCCAATGAGGGTTGAGATGGCCACAGAGGGCGAATTTCCCACGACACCCCGGCCAATGAGGGTTGAGATGGCCACAGAGGGCGACTTTCCCACAACACCCTGGCCAATGAGGGTTGAGATGGCCACAGAGGGCGAATTTCCCATGACATACTGGCCAATATGGGTTGAGATGGCCACAGAGGGTGACTTTCCCATGACACTCCGGCCAATGAGGGTTGAGATGGCCACAGAGGACGACTTTCCCATGACACCTAGGCCAATGAGGGTTGAGATGGCCACAGAGGGCGACTTTCCCACAACACCCCGGCCAATGAGGGTTGAGATGGCCACAGAGGGCGACTTTCCCACGACACCCCGGCCAATGAGGGTTGAGATGGCCAGAGAGGGAGACTTTCCCACGACACCCCGGCCAATGAGGGTTGAGATGGCCACAGAGGGCGACTTTCCCACGACACCCCGGCCAATGAGGGTTGAGATGGCCACAGAGGGCGACTTTCCCACGACACCCCGGCCAATGAGGGTTGAGATGGCCACAGAGGGCAAATTTCCCATGGCACACTGGCCAATGAGGGTTGAGATGGCCACAGAGGGAGACTTTCCCACGACACCCCGGCCAATGAGGGTTGAGATGGCCACAGAGGGCGACTTTCCCACGACACCCCGGCCAATGAGGGTTGAGATGGCCACAGAGGGCGACTTTCCCATGACACCCCGGCCAATGAGGGTTGAGATGGCCACAGAGGGCGACTTTCCCATGACACTCCGGCCAATGAGGTTTGAGATGGCCACAGGGGGCGACTTTCCCATGACACCCCAGCCAATGAGGGTTGAGATGGCCACAGAGGGCAACTTTCCCATGACACCCCGGCCAATGAGGGTTGAGATGGCCACAGAGGGCGACTTTCCCACGACACCCCGGCCAATGAGGGTTGAGATGGCCAGAGAGGGAGACTTTCCCACGACACCCCGGCCAATGAGGGTTGAGATGGCCACAGAGGGCGACTTTCCCACGACACCCCGGCCAATGAGGGTTGAGATGGCCACAGAGGGCGACTTTCCCATGACACTCCGGCCAATGAGGTTTGAGATGGCCACAGGGGGCGACTTTCCCATGACACCCCGGCCAATGAGGGTTGAGATGGCCACAGAGGGCGACTTTCCCACGACACCCCGGCCAATGAGGGTTGAGATGGCCACAGAGGGCAAATTTCCCATGGCACACTGGCCAATGAGGGTTGAGATGGCCACAGAGGGAGACTTTCCCACGACACCCCGGCCAATGAGGGTTGAGATGGCCACAGAGGGCGACTTTCCCACGACACCCCGGCCAATGAGGGTTGAGATGGCCACAGAGGGCGAATTTCCCATGACATAATGGCCAATGAGGGTTGAGATGGCCACAGAGGGCAACTTTCCCATGACACCCCATCCAATGTGGGTTGAGATGGCCACAGAGGGTGACTTTCCCACGACACCCCGGCCAATGAGGGTGGAGATGGCCACAGGGGGTGACTTTCCCATGACACCCCGGCCAATGAGGGTTGAGATGGCCACAGAGGGCGACTTTCCCACGACACTCCGGCCAATGAGGGTTGAGATGGCCACAGAGGACGACTTTCCCATGACACCCAGGCCAATGAGGGTTGAGATGGCCACAGAGGGAGACTTTCCCACGACACCCCGGCCAATGAGGGTTGAGATGGCCACAGAGGGCGACTTTCCCACGACACCCCGGCCAATGAGGGTTGAGATGGCCACAGAGGGCGACTTTCCCACAACACCCTGGCCAATGAGGGTTGAGATGGCCACAGAGGGCGAATTTCCCACGACACCCCGGCCAATGAGGGTTGAGATGGCCACAGAGGGCGACTTTCCCACAACACCCTGGCCAATGAGGGTTGAGATGGCCACAGAGGGCGACTTTCCCACGACACCCCGGCCAATGAGGGTTGAGATGGCCACAGAGGGAGACTTTCCCACGACACCCCGGCCAATGAGGGTTGAGATGGCCAGAGAGGGCGACTTTCCCACGAAACCCCGGCCAATGAGGGTTGAGATGGCCACAGAGGGCGACTTTCCCACAACACCCCGGCCAATGAGGGTTGAGATGGCCACAGAGGGTGAATTTCCCATGACATACTGGCCAATGAGGGTTGAGATGGCCACAGAGGGCGACTTTCCCATGACACTCCGGCCAATGAGGGTTGAGATGGCCACAGAGGGCAACTTCCCCACGACACCCCGGCCAATGAGGGTTGAGATGGCCACAGAGGACGACTTTCCCATGACACCCCATCCAATGAGGGTTGAGATGGCCACAGAGGGTGACTTTCCCATGACACTCCGGCCAATGAGGTTTGAGATGGCCACAGAGGGCGACTTTCCCACAACACCCCGGCCAATGAAGGTTGAGATGGCCACAGAGGGCGAATTTCCCATGACACCCCGGCCAATGAGGGTTGAGATGGCCACAGAGGGCGACTTTCCCACGACACCCCGGCCAATGAGGGTTGAGATGGCCACAGAGGGCGACTTTCCCACGAAACCCCGGCCAATGAGGGTTGAGATGGCCACAGAGGGCGACTTTCCCACAACACCCCGGCCAATGAGGGTTGAGATGGCCACAGAGGGTGAATTTCCCATGACATACTGGCCAATGAGGGTTGAGATGGCCACAGAGGGCGACTTTCCCACAACACCACGGCCAATGAGGGTTGAGATGGCCACAGAGGGCGACTTTCCCACAACACCACGGCCAATGAGGGTTGAGATGGCCACAGAGGGCGACTTCCCCACGACACCCCGGCCAATGAGGGTTGAGATGGCCACAGAGGACGACTTTCCCATGACACCCCATCCAATGAGGGTTGAGATGGCCACAGAGGGTGACTTTCCCACGACACCCCGGCCAATGAGGGTGGAGATGGCCACAGGGGGCGACTTTCCCACAACACCCCGGCCAATGAAGGTTGAGATGGCCACAGAGGGCGAATTTCCCATGACACACTGGCCAATGAGGGTTGAGATGGCCACAGAGGGCCACTTTCCCACGACACCCCGGCCAATGAGGGTTGAGATGGCCACAGAGGGAGACTTTCCCACGACACCCCGGCCAATGAGGGTTGAGATGGCCAGAGAGGGCGACTTTCCCACGACACGCCGGCCAATGAGGGTTGAGATGGCCACAGAGGGTGAATTTCCCATGACATACTGGCCAATGAGGGTTGAGATGGCCACAGAGGGCGACTTTCCCACAACACCCTGGCCAATGAGGGTTGAGATGGCCACAGAGGGCGACTTTCCCACGACACCCCGGCCAATGAGGGTTGAGATGGCCACAGAGGGCGACTTCCCCATGACACCCCGGCCAATGAGGGTTGAGATGGCCACAGAGGACGACTTTCCCATGACACCCCGGCCAATGAGGGTTGAGATGGCCACAGAGGGTGACTTTCCCATGACACTCCGGCCAATGAGGGTTGAGATGGCCACAGAGCGCGACTTTCCCATGACACCCCGGCCAATGAAGGTTGAGATGGCCACAGAGGGCGACTTTCCGATGACACCCCAGCCAATGAGGGTTGAGATGGCGACAGAGGGCGACATTCACATGACACCCCAGCCAATGAGGGTTGAGATGGCCACAGAGGGGAACTTTCCCATGACACCCCGGCCAATGAGGGTTGAGATGGCCACAGAGGGCGACTTTCCCACGACACCCCGGCCAATGAGGGTTGAGATGGCCACAGAGGGCGACTTTCCCATGACACACTGGCCAATGAGGGTTGAGATGGCCAGAGAGGGCGACTTTCCCACGACACCCCGGCCAATGAGGGTTGAGATGGCCACAGAGGGCGACTTTCCCACGACACCCCGGCCAATGAGGGTTGAGATGGCCACAGAGGGCGACTTTCCCACGACACCCCGGCCAATGAGGGTTGAGATGGCCACAGAGGGCGAATTTCCCATGACACACTGGCCAATGAGGGTTGAGATGGCCACAGAGGGCAACTTCCCCACGACACCCTGGCCAATGAGGGTTGAGATGGCCACAGAGGGCGACTTTCCCATGACACTCCGGCCAATGAGGATTGAGATGGCCACAGAGGGTGACTTTCCCACGGCACCCCGGCCAATGAGGGTGGAGATGGCCACAGGGGGCGACTTTCCCATGACACCCCGGCCAATGAGGGTTGAGATGGCCACAGAGGGCGACTTTCCCATGACACCCCAGCCAATGAGGGTTGAGATGGCCACAGAGGGCAACTTTCCCATGACACCCCGGCCAATGAGGGTTGAGATGGCCACAGAGGGCGACTTCCCCATGACACCCCATCCAATGTGGGTTGAGATGGCCACAGAGGGTGACTTTCCCACGACACCCCGGCCAATGTGGGTGGAGATGGCCACAGGGGGCGACTTTCCCATGACACCCCGGCCAATGAGGGTTGAGATGGCCACAGAGGGCGACTTTCCCACAACACCCCGGCCAATGAGGGTTGAGATGGCCACAGAGGGCAAATTTCCCATGGCACACTGGCCAATGAGGGTTGAGATGGCCACAGAGGGAGACTTTCCCACGACACCCCGGCCAATGAGGGTTGAGATGGCACAGAGGGCGACTTTCCCACGACACCCCGGCCAATGAGGGTTGAGATGGCCACAGAAGGCGAATTTCCCATGACATAATGGCCAATGAGGGTTGAGATGGCCACAGAGGGCGACTTTCCCATGACACTCCGGCCAATGAGGTTTGAGATGGCCACAGAGGGTGACTTTCCCACGACACCCCGGCCAATGAGGGTGGAGATGGCCACAGGGGCGACTTTCCCACGACACCCCGGCCAATGAGGGTTGAGATGGCCACAGAGGGCGACTTTCCCACGACACCCCGGCCAATGAGGGTTGAGATGGCCACAAAGGGTGACTTTCCCACGCCACCCCGGCCAATGAGGGTTGAGATGGCCACAAAGGGTGACTTTCCCACAACACCCTGGCCAATGAGGGTTGAGATGGCCACAGAGGGCGACTTTCCCACGACACCCCGGCCAATGAGGGTTGAGATGGCCACAGAGGGCGACTTTCCCACGACACCCCGGCCAATGAGGGTTGAGATGGCCACAGAGGGCGACTTTCCCACAACACCCCGGCCAATGAGGGTTGAGATGGCCACAGAGGGTGAATTTCCCATGACATACTGGCCAATGAGGGTTGAGATGGCCACAGAGGGCGACTTTCCCACGACACCCTGGCCAATGAGGGTTGAGATGGCCACAGAGGGTGACTTTCCCACGACACCCCGGCCAATGAGGGTGGAGATGGCCACAGGGGGCGACTTTCCCACGACACCCCGGCCAATGAGGGTTGAGATGGCCACAGAGGGCGACTTTCCCACGACACCCCGGCCAATGAGGGTTGAGATGGCCACAGAGGGAGACTTTCCCACGACATCCCGGATAATGAGGGTTGAGATGGCCACAGAGGGTGACTTTCCCACGACACCCTGGCCAATGAGGGTTGAGATGGCCACAGAGGGCGACTTTCCCACAACACCCTGGCCAATGAGGGTTGAGATGGCCACAGAGGGCGAATTTCCCATGACATACTGGCCAATATGGGTTGAGATGGCCACAGAGGGTGACTTTCCCATGACACTCCGGCCAATGAGGGTTGAGATGGCCACAGAGGACGACTTTCCCATGACACCCCGGCCAATGAGGGTTGAGATGGCCACAGAGGACGACTTTCCCATGACACCCAGGCCAATGAGGGTTGAGATGGCCACAGAGGGCGACTTTCCCACAACACCCCGGCCAATGAAGGTTGAGATGGCCACAGAGGGCGAATTTCCCATGACACACTGGCCAATGAGGGTTGAGATGGCCACAGAGGGCGACTTTCCCACGACACCCCGGCCAATGAGGGTTGAGATGGCCACAGAGGGAGACTTTCCCACGACACCCCGGCCAATGAGGGTTGAGATGGCCACAGAGGGCGACTTTCCCACGACACCCCGGCCAATGAGGGTTGAGATGGCCACAGAGGGCGACTTTCCCATGACACCCCAGCCAATGAGGGTTGAGATGGCCACAGAGGGCAACTTTCCCATGACACCCCGGCCAATGAGGGTTGAGATGGCCACAGAGGGCGACTTTCCCATGACACCCCATCCAATGTGGGTTGAGATGGCCACAGAGGGTGACTTTCCCACGACACCCCGGCCAATGAGGGTGGAGATGGCCACAGGGGGCGACTTTCCCATGACACCCCGGCCAATGAGGGTTGAGATGGCCACAGAGGGCGACTTTCCCATGACACCCCGGCCAATGAGGGTTGAGATGGCCACAGAGGGTGACTTTCCCACGACACCCCGGCCAATGAGGGTTGAGATGGCCACAGAGGGCGACTTTCCCACGACACCCCGGCCAATGAGGGTTGAGATGGCCACAGAGGGCGACTTTCCCACAACACCCCGGCCAATGAGGGTTGAGATGGCCACAGAGGGCGAATTTCCCATGACACACTGGCCAATGAGGGTTGAGATGGCCACAGAGGGCGACTTTCCCACGACACCCCGGCCAATGAGGGTTGAGATGGCCACAGAGGGAGACTTTCCCACGACACCCCGGCCAATGAGGGTTGAGATGGCCACAGAGGACGACTTTCCCATGACACCCCGGCCAATGAGGGTTGAGATGGCCACAGAGGACGACTTTCCCATGACACCCAGGCCAATGAGGGTTGAGATGGCCACAGAGGGCGACTTTCCCACAACACCCCGGCCAATGAAGGTTGAGATGGCCACAGAGGGCGAATTTCCCATGACACACTGGCCAATGAGGGTTGAGATGGCCACAGAGGGCGACTTTCCCACGACACCCCGGCCAATGAGGGTTGAGATGGCCACAGAGGGAGACTTTCCCACGACACCCCGGCCAATGAGGGTTGAGATGGCCACAGAGGGCGACTTTCCCACAACACCCCGGCCAATGAGGGTTGAGATGGCCACAGAGGGTGAATTTCCCATGACATACTGGCCAATGAGGGTTGAGATGGCCACAGAGGGCGACTTTCCCATGACACTCCGGCCAATGAGGGTTGAGATGGCCACAGAGGGCGACTTCCCCACGACACCCCGGCCAATGAGGGTTGAGATGGCCACAGAGGACGACTTTCCCACGACACCCCGGCCAATGAGGGTTGAGATGGCCACAGAGGACGACTTTCCCATGACACCCCGGCCAATGAAGGTTGAGATGGCCACAGAGGGCGACTTTCCCATGACACTCCGGCCAATGAGGGTTGAGATGGCCACAGAGGGTGAATTTCTCATGACATACTGGCCAATGAGGGTTGAGATGGCCACAGAGGGCGACTTTCCCACGACACCCCGGCCAATGAGGGTTGAGATGGCCACAGAGGGCGAATTTCCCATGACATAATGGCCAATGAGGGTTGAGATGGCCACAGAGGGCGACTTTCCCATGACACTCCGGCCAATGAGGTTTGAGATGGCCACAGAGGGTGACTTTCCCACGACACCCCGGCCAATGAGGGTGGAGATGGCCACAGAGGGAGACTTTCCCACGACATCCCGGATAATGAGGGTTGAGATGGCCACAGAGGGTGACTTTCCCACGACACCCTGGCCAATGAGGGTTGAGATGGCCACAGAGGGTGACTTTCCCACGACACCCCGGCCAATGAGGGTGGAGATGGCCACAGGGGGCGACTTTCCCACGACACCCCGGCCAATGAGGGTTGAGATGGCCACAGAGGGCGACTTTCCCACGACACCCCGGCCAATGAGGGTAAGATTGCCACAGAGGGTGACTTTCCCACGACACCCCGGCCAATAAGGGTTGAGATGGCCACAGAGGGCGACTTTTCCATGACACCCCGGCTAATGAGGGTTGAGATGGCCACAGAGGGCGACTTTCCCACGACACCCCGGCCAATGAGGGTTGAGATGGCCACAGAGGGCGACTTTCCCACGACACCCCGGCCAATGAGGGTTGAGATGGCCACAGAGGGCGACTTTCCCATGACACCCCGGCCAATGAGGGTTGAGATGGCCACAGAGGGCGACTTTCCCACGACACCCCGGCCAATGAGGGTTGAGATGGCCACAGAGGGCGACTTTCCCACGACACCCCGGCCAATGAGGGTTGAGATGGCCACAGAGGGCGACTTTCCCATGACACCCCGGCCAATGAGTGTTGAGATGGCCACAGAGGGCGACTTTCCCATGACACCCCGGCCAATGAGGGTTGAGATGGCCACAGAGGGTGACTTTCCCACGACACCCCGGCCAATGAGGGTTGAGATGGCCACAGAGGGCGACTTTCCCACGACACCCCGGCCAATGAGGGTTGAGATGGCCACAGAGGGCGACTTTCCCATGACACCCCGGCCAATGAGGGTAAGATTGCCACAGAGGGTGACTTTCCCACGACACCCCGGCCAATAAGGGTTGAGATGGCCACAGAGGGCGACTTTCCCATGACACCCCGGCCAATGAGGGTTGAGATGGCCACAGAGGGCGACTTTCCCATGACACCCCGGATAATGAGGGTTGAGATGGCCACAGAGGGTGACTTTCCCATGGCACACTGGCCAATGAGGGTTGAGATGGCCACAGAGGGAGACTTTCCCACGACACCCCGGCCAATGAGGGTTGAGATGGCCACAGAGGGCGACTTTCCCACGACACCCCGGCCAATGAGGGTTGAGATGGCCACAGAGGGCAAATTTCCCATGGCACACTGGCCAATGAGGGTTGAGATGGCCACAGAGGGAGACTTTCCCACGACACCCCGGCCAATGAGGGTTGAGATGGCCACAGAGGGCGACTTTCCCACGACACCCCGGCCAATGAGGGTTGAGATGGCCACAGAGGGCGAATTTCCCATGACATAATGGCCAATGAGGGTTGAGATGGCCACAGAGGGCGACTTTCCCATGACACCCCGGCCAATGAGGGTTGAGATGGCCACAGAGGGCGACTTTCCCATGACACCCCGGCCAATGAGGGTTGAGATGGCCACAGAGGGCGACTTTCCCATGACACCCCGGCCAATGAGGGTTGAGATGGCCACAGAGGGCGACTTTCCCATGACACCCCAGCCAATGAGGGTTGAGATGGCCACAGAGGGCAAATTTCCCATGGCACACTGGCCAATGAGGGTTGAGATGGCCACAGAGGGAGACTTTCCCACGACACCCCGGCCAATGAGGGTTGAGATGGCCACAGAGGGCGACTTTCCCACGACACCCCGGCCAATGAGGGTTGAGATGGCCACAGAGGGCGAATTTCCCATGACATAATGGCCAATGAGGGTTGAGATGGCCACAGAGGGCGACTTTCCCATGACACTCCGGCCAATGAGGTTTGAGATGGCCACAGAGGGTGACTTTCCCACGACACCCCGGCCAATGAGGGTTGAGATGGCCACAGAGGGTGACTTTCCCACGCCACCCCGGCCAATGAGGGTTGAGATGGCCACAGAGGGTGACTTTCCCACGACACCCCGGCCAATGAAGGTTGAGATGGCCACAGAGGGCGAATTTCCCATGACACACTGGCCAATGAGGGTTGAGATGGCCACAGAGGGCGACTTTCCCACGACACCCCGGCCAATGAGGGTTGAGATGGCCACAGAGGGAGACTTTCCCACGACACCCCGGCCAATGAGGGTTGAGATGGCCAGAGAGGGCGACTTTCCCACGACACCCCGGCCAATGAGGGTTGAGATGGCCACAGAGGGCGACTTTCCCACAACACCCCGGCCAATGAGGGTTGAGATGGCCACAGAGGGTGAATTTCCCATGACATACTGGCCAATGAGGGTTGAGATGGCCACAGAGGGCGACTTTCCCATGACACTCCGGCCAATGAGGGTTGAGATGGCCACAGAGGGCGACTTCCCCACGACACCCCGGCCAATGAGGGTTGAGATGGCCACAGAGGACGACTTTCCCATGACACCCCATCCAATGAGGGTTGAGATGGCCACAGAGGGTGACTTTCCCACGACACCCCGGCCAATGAGGGTGGAGATGGCCACAGGGGGCGACTTTCCCATGACACCCCGGCCAATGAGGGTTGAGATGGCCACAGAGGGCAACTTTCCCATGACACCCCATCCAATGTGGGTTGAGATGGCCACAGAGGGTGACTTTCCCACGACACCCCGGCCAATGAGGGTTGAGATGGCCACAGAGGGCGACTTTCCCACAACACCCCGGCCAATGAGGGTTGAGATGGCCACAGAGGGCGACTTTCCCACGACACCCCGGCCAATGAGGGTTGAGATGGCCACAGAGGGCGACTTTCCCACAACACCCCGGCCAATGAGGGTTGAGATGGCCACAGAGGGTGAATTTCCCATGACATACTGGCCAATGAGGGTTGAGATGGCCACAGAGGGCGACTTTCCCATGACACTCCGGCCAATGAGGGTTGAGATGGCCACAGAGGGCGACTTCCCCACGACACCCCGGCCAATGAGGGTTGAGATGGCCACAGAGGACGACTTTCCCACGACACCCCGGCCAATGAGGGTTGAGATGGCCACAGAGGACGACTTTCCCATGACACCCAGGCCAATGAGGGTTGAGATGGCCACAGAGGGCGACTTTCCCACAACACCCCGGCCAATGAAGGTTGAGATGGCCACAGAGGGCGAATTTCCCATGACACACTGGCCAATGAGGGTTGAGATGGCCACAGAGGGCGACTTTCTCACGACACCCCGGCCAATGAGGGTTGAGATGGCCACAGAGGGAGACTTTCCCACGACACCCCGGCCAATGAGGGTTGAGATGGCCACAGAGGGCGACTTTCCCACGACACCCCGGCCAATGAGGGTTGAGATGGCCACAGAGGGCGACTTTCCCATGACACCCCGGATAATGAGGGTTGAGATGGCCACAGAGGGTGACTTTCCCACGACACCCCGGCCAATGAGGGTTGAGATGGCCACAGAGGACGACTTTCCCATGACACCCCATCCAATGAGGGTTGAGATGGCCACAGAGGACGACTTTCCCATGACACCCCATCCAATGAGGGTTGAGATGGCCACAGAGGGTGACTTTCCCACGACACCCCGGCCAATGAGGGTGGAGATGGCCACAGAGGGCGACTTTCCCATGACACCCCGGCCAATGAGGGTTGAGATGGCCACAGAGGGCGACTTTCCCATGACACCCCAGCCAATGAGGGTTGAGATGGCCACAGAGGGTGACTTTCCCACGACACCCCGGCCAATGAGGGTTGAGATGGCCACAGAGGGCGACTTTCCCATGACACCCCGGCCAATGAGGGTTGAGATGGCCACAGAGGGCGACTTTCCCACGACACCCCGGCCAATGAGGGTTGAGATGGCCACAGAGGGCAAATTTCCCATGGCACACTGGCCAATGAGGGTTGAGATGGCCACAGAGGGAGACTTTCCCACGACACCCCGGCCAATGAGGGTTGAGATGGCCACAGAGGGCGACTTTCCCACGACACCCCGGCCAATGAGGGTTGAGATGGCCACAGAGGGCGAATTTCCCATGACATAATGGCCAATGAGGGTTGAGATGGCCACAGAGGGCGACTTTCCCATGACACTCCGGCCAATGAGGTTTGAGATGGCCACAGAGGGTGACTTTCCCATGACACCCCGGCCAATGAGGGTGGAGATGGCCACAGGGGGCGACTTTCCCATGACACCCCGGCCAATGAGGGTTGAGATGGCCACAGAGGGCGACTTTCCCATGACACCCCATCCAATGAGGGTTGAGATGGCCACAGGGGGCGACTTTCCCATGACACCCCGGCCAATGAGGGTTGAGATGGCCACAGAGGGCGACTTTCCCATGACACCCCAGCCAATGAGGGTTGAGATGGCCACAGAGGGCAACTTTCCCATGACACCCCGGCCAATGAGGGTTGAGATGGCCACAGAGGGCGACTTTCCCACGACACCCCGGCCAATGAGGGTTGAGATGGCCACAGAGGGCGAATTTCCCACGACACCCCGGCCAATGAGGGTTGAGATGGCCACAGAGGGCGACTTTCCCACAACACCCTGGCCAATGAGGGTTGAGATGGCCACAGAGGGCGAATTTCCCATGACACACTGGCCAATGAGGGTTGAGATGGCCACAGAGGGAGACTTTCCCACGACACCCCGGCCAATGAGGGTTGAGATGGCCACAGAGGGCGACTTTCCCACGACACCCCGGCCAATGAGGGTTGAGATGGCCACAGAGGGCGAATTTCCCATGACATAATGGCCAATGAGGGTTGAGATGGCCACAGAGGGCGACTTTCCCATGACACTCCGGCCAATGAGGGTTGAGATGGCCACAGAGGGTGACTTTCCCACGACACCCCGGCCAATGAGGGTTGAGATGGCCACAGAGGGCGACTTTCCCACGACACCCCGGCCAATGAGGGTTGAGATGGCCACAGAGGGCGACTTTCCCACGACACCCCGGCCAATGAAGGTTGAGATGGCCACAGAGGGCGAATTTCCCATGACACACTGGCCAATGAGGGTTGAGATGGCCACAGAGGGCGACTTTCCCACGACACCCCGGCCAATGAGGGTTGAGATGGCCACAGAGGGAGACTTTCCCACGACACCCCGGCCAATGAGGGTTGAGATGGCCAGAGAGGGCGACTTTCCCACGACACCCCGGCCAATGAGGGTTGAGATGGCCACAGAGGGCGACTTTCCCACAACACCCCGGCCAATGAGGGTTGAGATGGCCACAGAGGGTGAATTTCTCATGACATACTGGCCAATGAGGGTTGAGATGGCCACAGAGGGCGACTTTCCCATGACACTCCGGCCAATGAGGGTTGAGATGGCCACAGAGGGTGAATTTCTCATGACATACTGGCCAATGAGGGTTGAGATGGCCACAGAGGGCGACTTTCCCATGACACCCCATCCAATGAGGGTTGAGATGGCCACAGAGGGTGACTTTCCCACGACACCCCGGCCAATGAGGGTGGAGATGGCCACAGGGGGCGACTTTCCCATGACACCCCGGCCAATGAGGGTTGAGATGGCCACAGAGGGCGACTTTCCCACGACACCCCGGCCAATGAGGGTTGAGATGGCCACAGAGGGCGACTTTCCCACGACACCCCGGCCAATGAGGGTTGAGATGGCCACAGAGGGCGAATTTCCCATGACATAATGGCCAATGAGGGTTGAGATGGCCACAGAGGGCGACTTTCCCATGACACCCCGGCCAATGAGGGTTGAGATGGCCACAGAGGGCGACTTTCCCATGACACCCCGGATAATGAGGGTTGAGATGGCCACAGAGGGCGACTTTCCCACGACACCCCGGCCAATGAGGGTTGAGATGGCCACAGAGGGCGACTTTCCCATGACACCCCGGATAATGAGGGTTGAGATGGCCACAGAGGGTGACTTTCCCACGACACCCCGGTCAATGAGGGTTGAGATGGCCACAGAGGGCGACTTTCCCACGACACCCCAGCCAATGAGGGTTGAGATGGCCACAGAGGGCGACTTTCCCATGACACCCCGGATAATGAGGGTTGAGATGGCCACAGAGGGCGACTTTCCCACAACACCCTGGCCAATGAGGGTTGAGATGGCCACAGAGGGCGAATTTCCCATGACACACTGGCCAATGAGGGTTGAGATGGCCACAGAGGGCCACTTTCCCACGACACCCCGGCCAATGAGGGTTGAGATGGCCACAGAGGGCGACTTTCCCACGACACCCCGGCCAATGAGGGTTGAGATGGCCACAGAGGGAGACTTTCCCACGACACCCCGGCCAATGAGGGTTGAGATGGCCAGAGAGGGCGACTTTCCCACGAAACCCCGGCCAATGAGGGTTGAGATGGCCACAGAGGGCGACTTTCCCACAACACCCCGGCCAATGAGGGTTGAGATGGCCACAGAGGGTGAATTTCCCATGACATACTGGCCAATGAGGGTTGAGATGGCCACAGAGGGCGACTTTCCCACAACACCACGGCCAATGAGGGTTGAGATGGCCACAGAGGGCGACTTCCCCACGACACCCCGGCCAATGAGGGTTGAGATGGCCACAGAGGGCGACTTCCCCACGACACCCCGGCCAATGAGGGTTGAGATGGCCACAGAGGACGACTTTCCCATGACACCCCATCCAATGAGGGTTGAGATGGCCACAGAGGGTGACTTTCCCACGACACCCCGGCCAATGAGGGTGGAGATGGCCACAGGGGGCGACTTTCCCATGACACCCCGGCCAATGAGGGTTGAGATGGCCACAGAGGGCGACTTTCCCACAACACCCCGGCCAATGAGGGTTGAGATGGCCACAGAGGGCAAATTTCCCATGGCACACTGGCCAATGAGGGTTGAGATGGCCACAGAGGGAGACTTTCCCACGACACCCCGGCCAATGAGGGTTGAGATGGCCACAGAGGGCGACTTTCCCACGACACCCCGGCCAATGAGGGTTGAGATGGCCACAGAGGGCGAATTTCCCATGACATAATGGCCAATGAGGGTTGAGATGGCCACAGAGGGCGACTTTCCCATGACACTCCGGCCAATGAGGTTTGAGATGGCCACAGAGGGTGACTTTCCCACGACACCCCGGCCAATGAGGGTTGAGATGGCCACAGAGGGCGACTTTCCCACGACACCCCGGCCAATGAGGGTTGAGATGGCCACAGAGGGCGACTTTCCCACGACACCCCGGCCAATGAGGGTTGAGATGGCCACAGAGGGCGACTTTCCCACGACACCCCGGCCAATGAGGGTTGAGATGGCCACAGAGGGCGAATTTCCCATGACACACTGGCCAATGAGGGTTGAGATGGCCACAGAGGGCGACTTTCCCACGACACCCCGGCCAATGAGGGTTGAGATGGCCACAGAGGGCGACTTTCCCACAACACCCCGGCCAATGAGGGTTGAGATGGCCACAGAGGGTGAATTTCTCATGACATACTGGCCAATGAGGGTTGAGATGGCCACAGAGGGCGACTTTCCCACGACACCCCGGCCAATAAAGGTGGAGATGGCCACAGAGGGAGACTTTCCCACGACACCCCGGTCAATGAGGGTTGAGATGGCCACAGAGAGCGACTTCCCCACGACACCCCGGCCAATGAGGGTTGAGATGGCCACAGAGGGTGACTTTCCCACGACACCCCGGCCAATGAGGGTGGAGATGGCCACAGGGGGCGACTTTCCCATGACACCCCGGCCAATGAGTGTTGAGATGGCCACAGAGGGCGACTTTCCCATGACACCCCAGCCAATGAGGGTTGAGATGGCCACAGAGGGCAACTTTCCCATGACACCCCATCCAATGTGGGTTGAGATGGCCACAGAGGGTGACTTTCCCACGACACCCCGGCCAATGAGGGTTGAGATGGCCACAGAGGGCGACTTTCCCACAACACCCCGGCCAATGAAGGTTGAGATGGCCACAGAGGGCGACTTTCCCACAACACCCCGGCCAATGAAGGTTGAGATGGCCACAGAGGGCGAATTTCCCATGACACACTGGCCAATGAGGGTTGAGATGGCCACAGAGGGCGACTTTCCCACGACACCCCGGCCAATGAGGGTTGAGATGGCCACAGAGGGAGACTTTCCCACGACACCCCGGCCAATGAGGGTTGAGATGGCCACAGAGGACGACTTTCCCATGACACCCAGGCCAATGAGGGTTGAGATGGCCACAGAGGGCGACTTTCCCACAACACCCCGGCCAATGAAGGTTGAGATGGCCACAGAGGGCGAATTTCCCATGACACACTGGCCAATGAGGGTTGAGATGGCCACAGAGGGCGACTTTCCCACGACACCCCGGCCAATGAGGGTTGAGATGGCCACAGAGGGAGACTTTCCCACGACACCCCGGCCAATGAGGGTTGAGATGGCCACAGAGGACGACTTTCCCATGACACCCCGGCCAATGAGGGTTGAGATGGCCACAGAGGGCGACTTTCCCACAACACCCCGGCCAATGAAGGTTGAGATGGCCACAGAGGGCGACTTTCCCACAACACCCCGGCCAATGAAGGTTGAGATGGCCACAGAGGGCGAATTTCCCATGACACCCCGGCCAATGAGGGTTGAGATGGCCACAGAGGGAGACTTTCCCACGACACCCCGGCCAATGAGGGTTGAGATGGCCACAGACGACGACTTTCCCATGACACCCCGGCCAATGAGGGTTGAGATGGCCACAGAGGACGACTTTCCCATGACACCCCGGCCAATGAGGGTTGAGATGGCCACAGAGGACGACTTTCCCATGACACCCAGGCCAATGAGGGTTGAGATGGCCACAGAGGGCGACTTTCCCACGACACCCCGGCCAATGAGGGTTGAGATGGCCAGAGAGGGCGACTTTCCCACGACACCCCGGCCAATGAGGGTTGAGATGGCCACAGAGGGTGAATTTCCCATGACATACTGGCCAATGAGGGTTGAGATGGCCACAGAGGGCGACTTTCCCACGACACCCCGGCCAATGAGGGTTGAGATGGCCACAGAGGGCGACTTTCCCACGACACCCCGGCCAATGAGGGTTGAGATGGCCACAGAGGGAGACTTTCCCACGACACCCCGGCCAATGAGGGTTGAGATGGCCACAGAGGGCGACTTTCCCACAACACCCCGGCCAATGAGGGTTGAGATGGCCACAGAGGGTGAATTTCCCATGACATACTGGCCAATGAGGGTTGAGATGGCCACAGAGGGCGACTTTCCCATGACACTCCGGCCAATGAGGGTTGAGATGGCCACAGAGGGCGACTTCCCCACGACACCCCGGCCAATGAGGGTTGAGATGGCCACAGAGGACGACTTTCCCATGACACCCAGGCCAATGAGGGTTGAGATGGCCACAGAGGGCGACTTTCCCACAACACCCCGGCCAATGAAGGTTGAGATGGCCACAGAGGGCGAATTTCCCATGACACACTGGCCAATGAGGGTTGAGATGGCCACAGAGGGCGACTTTCCCACGACACCCCGGCCAATGAGGGTTGAGATGGCCACAGAGGGAGACTTTCCCACGACACCCCGGCCAATGAGGGTTGAGATGGCCACAGAGGGCGACTTTCCCATGACACCCCGGCCAATGAGGGTTGAGATGGCCACAGAGGGCGACTTTCCCACGACACCCCGGCCAATGAGGGTTGAGATGGCCACAGAGGGCGACTTTCCCATGACACCCCGGCCAATGAGGGTTGAGATGGCCACAGAGGGCGACTTTCCCATGACACCCCGGATAATGAGGGTTGAGATGGCCACAGAGGGTGACTTTCCCATGACACTCCGGCCAATGAGGGTTGAGATGGCCACAGAGGGCGACTTTCCCACAACACCCCGGCCAATGAAGGTTGAGATGGCCACAGAGGACGAATTTCCCACGCCACCCCGGCCAATGAGGGTTGAGATGGCCACAAAGGGTGACTTTCCCACAACACCCTGGCCAATGAGGGTTGAGATGGCCAGAGAGGGCGACTTTCCCACGACACCCCGGCCAATGAGGGTTGAGATGGCCACAGAGGGCGACTTTCCCACGACACCCCGGCCAATGAGGGTTGAGATGGCCACAGAGGGCAAATTTCCCATGGCACACTGGCCAATGAGGGTTGAGATGGCCACAGAGGGAGACTTTCCCACGACACCCCGGCCAATGAGGGTTGAGATGGCCACAGAGGGCGACTTTCCCACGACACCCCGGCCAATGAGGGTTGAGATGGCCACAGAGGGCGAATTTCCCATGACATAATGGCCAATGAGGGTTGAGATGGCCACAGAGGGCGACTTTCCCATGACACTCCGGCCAATGAGGTTTGAGATGGCCACAGGGGGCAACTTTCCCATGACACCCCGGCCAATGAGGGTTGAGATGGCCACAGAGGGCGACTTTCCCATGACACCCCAGCCAATGAGGGTTGAGATGGCCACAGAGGGCAACTTTCCAATGACACCCCATCCAATGTGGGTTGAGATGGCCACAGAGGGTGACTTTCCCACGACACCCCGGCCAATGAGGGTGGAGATGGCCACAGGGGGCGACTTTCCCATGACACCCCGGCCAATGAGGGTTGAGATGGCCACAGAGGGCGACTTTCCCACAACACTCCGGCCAATGAGGGTTGAGATGGCCACAGAGGGCAAATTTCCCATGGCACACTGGCCAATGAGGGTTGAGATGGCCACAGAGGGAGACTTTCCCACGACACCCCGGCCAATGAGGGTTGAGATGGCCACAGAGGGCGACTTTCCCACGACACCCCGGCCAATGAGGGTTGAGATGGCCACAGAGGGCGAATTTCCCATGACATAATGGCCAATGAGGGTTGAGATGGCCACAGAGGGCGACTTTCCCATGACACTCCGGCCAATGAGGTTTGAGATGGCCACAGAGGGTGACTTTCCCACGACACCCCGGCCAATGAGGGTGGAGATGGCCACAGGGGGCGACTTTCCCACGACACCCCGGCCAATGAGGGTTGAGATGGCCACAGAGGGTGACTTTCCCACGACACCCCGGTCAATGAGGGTTGAGATGGCCACAGAGGACGACTTTCCCATGACACACTGGCCAATGAGGGTTGAGATGGCCACAGAGGGCGACTTTCCCACGACACCCCGGCCAATGAGGGTTGAGATGGCCACAGAGGGAGACTTTCCCACGACACCCCGGCCAATGAGGGTTGAGATGGCCACAGAGGGAGACTTTCCCACGACACCCCGGCCAATGAGGGTTGAGATGGCCACAGAGGGCGACTTTCCCACAACACCCCGGCCAATGAGGGTTGAGATGGCCACAGAGGGTGAATTTCCCATGACATACTGGCCAATGAGGGTTGAGATGGCCACAGAGGGCGACTTTCCCATGACACTCCGGCCAATGAGGGTTGAGATGGCCACAGAGAGCGACTTCCCCACAACACCCCGGCCAATGAGGGTTGAGATGGCCACAGAGGGCGACTTCCCCATGACACCCCATCCAATGAGGGTTGAGATGGCCACAGAGGGTGACTTTCCCACGACACCCCGGCCAATGAGGGTGGAGATGGCCACAGGGGGCGACTTTCCCATGACACCCCGGCCAATGAGGGTTGAGATGGCCACAGAGGGCAACTTTCCCATGACACCCCATCCAATGTGGGTTGAGATGGCCACAGAGGGTGACTTTCCCACGACACCCCGGCCAATGAGGGTTGAGATGGCCACAGAGGGCGACTTTCCCATGACACCCCATCCAATGAGGGTTGAGATGGCCACAGAGGGCGACTTTCCCACAACACCCCGGCCAATGAGGGTTGAGATGGCCACAGAGGGTGACTTTCCCACGACACCCCGGCCAATGAGGGTTGAGATGGCCACAGAGTGCAACTTTCCCATGACACCCCATCCAATGAGGGTTGAGATGGCCACAGAGGGCGACTTTCCCACAACACCCCGGCCAATGAAGGTTGAGATGGCCACAGAGGGCGACTTTCCCACAACACCCCGGCCAATGAAGGTTGAGATGGCCACAGAGGGCGAATTTCCCATGACACACTGGCCAATGAGGGTTGAGATGGCCACAGAGGGCGACTTTCCCACGACACCCCGGCCAATGAGGGTTGAGATGGCCACAGAGGGAGACTTTCCCACGACACCCCGGCCAATGAGGGTTGAGATGGCCACAGAGGACGACTTTCCCATGACACCCCGGCCAATGAGGGTTGAGATGGCCACAGAGGACGACTTTCCCATGACACCCAGGCCAATGAGGGTTGAGATGGCCACAGAGGGCGACTTTCCCACGACACCCCGGCCAATGAGGGTTGAGATGGCCACAGAGGGCGACTTTCCCACAACACCCCGGCCAATGAGGGTTGAGATGGCCACAGAGGGTGAATTTCCCATGACATACTGGCCAATGAGGGTTGAGATGGCCACAGAGGGCGACTTTCCCATGACACTCCGGCCAATGAGGGTTGAGATGGCCACAGAGGGCGACTTCCCCACGACACCCCGGCCAATGAGGGTTGAGATGGCCACAGAGGACGACTTTCCCATGACACCCCATCCAATGAGGGTTGAGATGGCCACAGAGGGTGACTTTCCCACGACACCCCGGCCAATGAGGGTGGAGATGGCCACAGGGGGCGACTTTCCCATGACACCCCGGCCAATGAGGGTTGAGATGGCCACAGAGGGCGACTTTCCCATGACACCCCGGCCAATGAGGGTTGAGATGGCCACAGAGGGAGACTTTCCCACGACACCCCGGCCAATGAGGGTTGAGATGGCCACAGAGGACGACTTTCCCATGACACCCCGGCCAATGAGGGTTGAGATGGCCACAGAGGGCGACTTTCCCACAACACCCCGGCCAATGAAGGTTGAGATGGCCACAGAGGGCGACTTTCCCACAACACCCCGGCCAATGAAGGTTGAGATGGCCACAGAGGGTGAATTTCCCATGACATACTGGCCAATGAGGGTTGAGATGGCCACAGAGGGCGACTTTCCCATGACACTCCGGCCAATGAGGGTTGAGATGGCCACAGAGGGCGACTTCCCCACGACACCCCGGCCAATGAGGGTTGAGATGGCCACAGAGGACGACTTTCCCACGACACCCCGGCCAATGAGGGTTGAGATGGCCACAGAGGACGACTTTCCCATGACACCCAGGCCAATGAGGGTTGAGATGGCCACAGAGGGCGACTTTCCCACAACACCCCGGCCAATGAAGGTTGAGATGGCCACAGAGGGCGAATTTCCCATGACACACTGGCCAATGAGGGTTGAGATGGCCACAGAGGGCGACTTTCTCACGACACCCCGGCCAATGAGGGTTGAGATGGCCACAGAGGGAGACTTTCCCACGACACCCCGGCCAATGAGGGTTGAGATGGCCACAGAGGGCGACTTTCCCACGACACCCCGGCCAATGAGGGTTGAGATGGCCACAGAGGGCGACTTTCCCATGACACTCCGGCCAATGAGGGTGGAGTTTGCCACAGAGAGCGACTTCCCCACGACACCCCGGCCAATGAGGGTTGAGATGGCCACAGAGGGCGACTTCCCCATGACACCCCGGCCAATGAGGGTTGAGATGGCCACAGAGGACGACTTTCCCATGACACCCCATCCAATGAGGGTTGAGATGGCCACAGAGGGTGACTTTCCCATGACACCCCGGCCAATGAGGGTGGAGATGGCCACAGGGGGTGACTTTCCCATGACACCCCGGCCAATGAGGGTTGAGATGGCCACAGAGGGCGACTTTCCCATGACACCCCAGCCAATGAGGGTTGAGATGGCCACAGGGGGTGACTTTCCCACGACACCCCGGCCAATGAGGGTTGAGATGGCCAGAGAGGGCGACTTTCCCACAACACCCCGGCCAATGAGGGTTGAGATGGCCACAGAGGGCAAATTTCCCACGACACCCCGGCCAATGAGGGTTGAGATGGCCACAGAGGGCAAATTTCCCATGGCACACTGGCCAATGAGGGTTGAGATGGCCACAGAGGGAGACTTTCCCACGACACCCCGGCCAATGAGGGTTGAGATGGCCACAGAGGGCGACTTTCCCACGACACCCCGGCCAATGAGGGTTGAGATGGCCACAGAGGGCGAATTTCCCATGACATAATGGCCAATGAGGGTTGAGATGGCCACAGAGGGCGACTTTCCCATGACACTCCGGCCAATGAGGTTTGAGATGGCCACAGGGGGCAACTTTCCCATGACACCCCGGCCAATGAGGGTTGAGATGGCCACAGAGGGCGACTTTCCCATGACACCCCAGCCAATGAGGGTTGAGATGGCCACAGAGGGCGAATTTCCCATGACATACTGGCCAATATGGGTTGAGATGGCCACAGAGGGTGACTTTCCCATGACACTCCGGCCAATGAGGGTTGAGATGGCCACAGAGGGCGACTTTCCCATGACACTCCGGCCAATGAGGTTTGAGATGGCCACAGGGGGCAACTTTCCCATGACACCCCGGCCAATGAGGGTTGAGATGGCCACAGAGGGCGACTTTCCCATGACACCCCAGCCAATGAGGGTTGAGATGGCCACAGGGGGCGACTTTCCCATGACACCCCGGCCAATGAGGGTTGAGATGGCCACAGAGGGCGACTTTCCCACAACACTCCGGCCAATGAGGGTTGAGATGGCCACAGAGGGCAAATTTCCCATGGCACACTGGCCAATGAGGGTTGAGATGGCCACAGAGGGAGACTTTCCCACGACACCCCGGCCAATGAGGGTTGAGATGGCCACAGAGGGCGACTTTCCCACGACACCCCGGCCAATGAGGGTTGAGATGGCCACAGAGGGCGAATTTCCCATGACATAATGGCCAATGAGGGTTGAGATGGCCACAGAGGGCGACTTTCCCATGACACTCCGGCCAATGAGGTTTGAGATGGCCACAGAGGGTGACTTTCCCACGACACCCCGGCCAATGAGGGTGGAGATGGCCACAGGGGGCGACTTTCCCACGACACCCCGGCCAATGAGGTTTGAGATGGCCACAGAGGGTGACTTTCCCACGACACCCCGGCCAATGAAGGTTGAGATGGCCACAGAGGGCGAATTTCCCATGACACACTGGCCAATGAGGGTTGAGATGGCCACAGAGGGCGACTTTCTCACGACACCCCGGCCAATGAGGGTTGAGATGGCCACAGAGGGAGACTTTCCCACGACACCCCGGCCAATGAGGGTTGAGATGGCCAGAGAGGGCGACTTTCCCACGACACCCCGGCCAATGAGGGTTGAGATGGCCACAGAGGGCGACTTTCCCACAACACCCCGGCCAATGAGGGTTGAGATGGCCACAGAGGGTGAATTTCCCATGACATACTGGCCAATGAGGGTTGAGATGGCCACAGAGGGCGACTTTCCCATGACACTCCGGCCAATGAGGGTGGAGTTTGCCACAGAGAGCGACTTCCCCACAACACCCCGGCCAATGAGGGTTGAGATGGCCACAGAGGGCGACTTCCCCATGACACCCCATCCAATGAGGGTTGAGATGGCCACAGAGGGTGACTTTCCCACGACACCCCGGCCAATGAGGGTGGAGATGGCCACAGGGGGCGACTTTCCCATGACACCCCGGCCAATGAGGGTTGAGATGGCCACAGAGGGCAACTTTCCCATGACACCCCATCCAATGTGGGTTGAGATGGCCACAGAGGGCGACTTTCCCACAACACCCCGGCCAATGAAGGTTGAGATGGCCACAGAGGGTGAATTTCCCATGACATACTGGCCAATGAGGGTTGAGATGGCCACAGAGGGCGACTTTCCCATGACACTCCGGCCAATGAGGGTTGAGATGGCCACAGAGGGCGACTTTCCCATGACACTCCGGCCAATGAGGGTTGAGATGGCCACAGAGGGCGACTTCCCCACGACACCCCGGCCAATGAGGGTTGAGATGGCCACAGAGGACGACTTTCCCATGACACCCCATCCAATGAGGGTTGAGATGGCCACAGAGGGTGACTTTCCCACGACACCCCGGCCAATGAGGGTTGAGATGGCCACAGAGGACGACTTTCCCATGACACCCCATCCAATGAGGGTTGAGATGGCCACAGAGGGTGACTTTCCCATGACACTCCGGCCAATGAGGTTTGAGATGGCCACAGAGGGCGACTTTCCCACAACACCCCGGCCAATGAAGGTTGAGATGGCCACAGAGGGTGAATTTCCCATGACATACTGGCCAATGAGGGTTGAGATGGCCACAGAGGGCGACTTTCCCATGACACTCCGGCCAATGAGGGTTGAGATGGCCACAGAGGGCGACTTCCCCACGACACCCCGGCCAATGAGGGTTGAGATGGCCACAGAGGACGACTTTCCCACGACACCCCGGCCAATGAGGGTGGAGATGGCCACAGGGGGCGACTTTCCCATGACACCCCGGCCAATGAGGGTTGAGATGGCCACAGAGGGCGACTTTCCCACAACACCCCGGCCAATGAGGGTTGAGATGGCCACAGAGGGTGAATTTCCCATGACATACTGGCCAATGAGGGTTGAGATGGCCACAGAGGGCGACTTTCCCATGACACTCCGGCCAATGAGGGTTGAGATGGCCACAGAGGGCGACTTTCCCACGACACCCCGGCCAATGAGGGTTGAGATGGCCACAGAGGGCAACTTTCCCATGACACCCCGGCCAATGAGGGTTGAGATGGCCACAGAGGGCGACTTTCCCATGACACCCCATCCAATGTGGGTTGAGATGGCCACAGAGGGTGACTTTCCCACGACACCCCGGCCAATGAGGGTGGAGATGGCCACAGGGGGCGACTTTCCCATGACACCCCGGCCAATGAGGGTTGAGATGGCCACAGAGGGCGACTTTCCCACAACACCCCGGCCAATGAGGGTTGAGATGGCCACAGAGGGCAAATTTCCCATGGCACACTGGCCAATGAGGGTTGAGATGGCCACAGAGGGAGACTTTCCCACGACACCCCGGCCAATGAGGGTTGAGATGGCCACAGAGGGCGACTTTCCCACGACACCCCGGCCAATGAGGGTTGAGATGGCCACAGAGGGCGAATTTCCCATGACATAATGGCCAATGAGGGTTGAGATGGCCACAGAGGGCGACTTTCCCATGACACTCCGGCCAATGAGGTTTGAGATGGCCACAGAGGGTGACTTTCCCACGACACCCCGGCCAATGAGGGTGGAGATGGCCACAGAGGGAGACTTTCCCACGACACCCCGGCCAATGAGGGTTGAGATGGCCAGAGAGGGCGACTTTCCCACGACACCCCGGCCAATGAGGGTTGAGATGGCCACAGAGGGCGACTTTCCCACGACACCCCGGCCAATGAGGGTTGAGATGGCCACAGAGGGCAAATTTCCCATGGCACACTGGCCAATGAGGGTTGAGATGGCCACAGAGGGAGACTTTCCCACGACACCCCGGCCAATGAGGGTTGAGATGGCCACAGAGGGCGACTTTCCCACGACACCCCGGCCAATGAGGGTTGAGATGGCCACAGAGGGCGAATTTCCCATGACATAATGGCCAATGAGGGTTGAGATGGCCACAGAGGGCGACTTTCCCATGACACTCCGGCCAATGAGGTTTGAGATGGCCACAGGGGGCAACTTTCCCATGACACCCCGGCCAATGTGGGTTGAGATGGCCACAGAGGGTGACTTTCCCACGACACCCCGGCCAATGAGGGTGGAGATGGCCACAGGGGGCGACTTTCCCATGACACCCCGGCCAATGAGGGTTGAGATGGCCACAGAGGGCGACTTTCCCACGACACCCCGGCCAATGAGGGTTGAGATGGCCACAGAGGGCGACTTTCCCATGACACCCCGGATAATGAGGGTTGAGATGGCCACAGAGGGTGACTTTCCCACGACACCCCGGTCAATGAGGGTTGAGATGGCCACAGAGGGCGACTTTCCCACGACACCCCGGCCAATGAGGGTTGAGATGGCCACAGAGGGCGAATTTCCCATGACATAATGGCCAATGAGGGTTGAGATGGCCACAGAGGGCGACTTTCCCATGACACTCCGGCCAATGAGGGTTGAGATGGCCACAGAGGGTGACTTTCCCATGACACTCCGGCCAATGAGGGTTGAGATGGCCACAGAGGACGACTTTCCCATGACACCCAGGCCAATGAGGGTTGAGATGGCCACAGAGGGCGACTTTCCCACAACACCCCGGCCAATGAAGGTTGAGATGGCCACAGAGGACGAATTTCCCATGACACACTGGCCAATGAGGGTTGAGATGGCCAGAGAGGGCGACTTTCCCACAACACCCCGGCCAATGAGGGTTGAGATGGCCACAGAGGGTGAATTTCCCATGACATACTGGCCAATGAGGGTTGAGATGGCCACAGAGGGCGACTTTCCCATGACACTCCGGCCAATGAGGGTTGAGATGGCCACAGAGGGCGACTTCCCCACGACACCCCGGCCAATGAGGGTTGAGATGGCCACAGAGGACGACTTTCCCACGACACCCCGGCCAATGAGGGTTGAGATGGCCACAGAGGACGACTTTCCCATGACACCCAGGCCAATGAGGGTTGAGATGGCCACAGAGGGCGACTTTCCCACAACACCCCGGCCAATGAAGGTTGAGATGGCCACAGAGGGCGAATTTCCCATGACACACTGGCCAATGAGGGTTGAGATGGCCACAGAGGGCGACTTTCTCACGACACCCCGGCCAATGAGGGTTGAGATGGCCACAGAGGGAGACTTTCCCACGACACCCCGGCCAATGAGGGTTGAGATGGCCAGAGAGGGCGACTTTCCCACGACACCCCGGCCAATGAGGGTTGAGATGGCCACAGAGGGCGACTTTCCCACAACACCCCGGCCAATGAGGGTTGAGATGGCCACAGAGGGCGACTTTCCCATGACACCCCGGATAATGAGGGTTGAGATGGCCACAGAGGGTGACTTTCCCACGACACCCCGGCCAATAAAGGTGGAGATGGCCACAGAGGGAGACTTTCCCACGACATCCCGGATAATGAGGGTTGAGATGGCCACAGAGGGTGACTTTCCCACGACACCCTGGCCAATGAGGGTTGAGATGGCCAAAGAGGGCGAATTTCCCATGACATACTGGCCAATATGGGTTGAGATGGCCACAGAGGACGACTTTCCCATGACACCCAGGCCAATGAGGGTTGAGATGGCCACAGAGGGCGACTTTCCCACGACACCCCGGCCAATGAGGGTTGAGATGGCCACAGAGGGCAAATTTCCCATGGCACACTGGCCAATGAGGGTTGAGATGGCCACAGAGGGAGACTTTCCCACGACACCCCGGCCAATGAGGGTTGAGATGGCCACAGAGGGCGACTTTCCCACGACACCCCGGCCAATGAGGGTTGAGATGGCCACAGAGGGCGAATTTCCCATGACATAATGGCCAATGAGGGTTGAGATGGCCACAGAGGGCGACTTTCCCATGACACTCCGGCCAATGAGGTTTGAGATGGCCACAGGGGGCGACTTTCCCATGACACCCCGGCCAATGAGGGTTGAGATGGCCACAGAGGGCGACTTTCCCATGACACCCCAGCCAATGAGGGTTGAGATGGCCACAGGGGGCGACTTTCCCATGACACCCCGGCCAATGAGGGTTGAGATGGCCACAGAGGGCAAATTTCCCATGGCACACGGCCAATGAGGGTTGAGATGGCCACAGAGGGAGACTTTCCCACGACACCCCGGCCAATGAGGGTTGAGATGGCCACAGAGGGCGACTTTCCCACGACACCCCGGCCAATGAGGGTTGAGATGGCCACAGAGGGCGAATTTCCCATGACATAATGGCCAATGAGGGTTGAGATGGCCACAGAGGGCGACTTTCCCATGACACTCCGGCCAATGAGGTTTGAGATGGCCACAGAGGGTGACTTTCCCACGACACCCCGGCCAATGAGGGTGGAGATGGCCACAGGGGGCGACTTTCCCACGACACCCCGGCCAATGAGGGTTGAGATGGCCACAGAGGGCGACTTTCCCACGACACCCCGGCCAATGAGGGTTGAGATGGCCACAGAGGGCGACTTTCCCACGACACCCCGGCCAATGAGGGTTGAGATGGCCACAGAGGGCGACTTTCCCACGACACCCCGGCCAATGAGGGTTGAGATGGCCACAGAGGGAGACTTTCCCACGACACCCCGGCCAATGAGGGTGGAGATGGCCACAGGGGGCGACTTTCCCATGACACCCCGGCCAATGAGGGTTGAGATGGCCACAGAGGGCAACTTTCCCATGACACCCCATCCAATGTGGGTTGAGATGGCCACAGAGGGTGACTTTCCCACGACACCCCGGCCAATGAGGGTTGAGATGGCCACAGAGGGCAACTTTCCCATGACACCCCATCCAATGAGGGTTGAGATGGCCACAGAGGGCGACTTTCCCACAACACCCCGGCCAATGAAGGTTGAGATGGCCACAGAGGGCGACTTTCCCACAACACCCCGGCCAATGAAGGTTGAGATGGCCACAGAGGGTGAATTTCCCATGACATACTGGCCAATGAGGGTTGAGATGGCCACAGAGGGCGACTTTCCCATGACACTCCGGCCAATGAGGGTTGAGATGGCCACAGAGGGCGACTTCCCCACGACACCCCGGCCAATGAGGGTTGAGATGGCCACAGAGGACGACTTTCCCACGACACCCCGGCCAATGAGGGTTGAGATGGCCACAGAGGACGACTTTCCCATGACACCCAGGCCAATGAGGGTTGAGATGGCCACAGAGGGCGACTTTCCCACAACACCCCGGCCAATGAAGGTTGAGATGGCCACAGAGGGCGAATTTCCCATGACACACTGGCCAATGAGGGTTGAGATGGCCACAGAGGGCGACTTTCTCACGACACCCCGGCCAATGAGGGTTGAGATGGCCACAGAGGGAGACTTTCCCACGACACCCCGGCCAATGAGGGTTGAGATGGCCAGAGAGGGCGACTTTCCCACGACACCCCGGCCAATGAGGGTTGAGATGGCCACAGAGGGCGACTTTCCCACGAAACCCCGGCCAATGAGGGTTGAGATGGCCACAGAGGGCGACTTTCCCACAACACCACGGCCAATGAGGGTTGAGATGGCCACAGAGGGCGACTTCCCCACGACACCCCGGCCAATGAGGGTTGAGATGGCCACAGAGGACGACTTTCCCATGACACCCCGGCCAATGAGGGTTGAGATGGCCACAGAGGGCGACTTTCCCATGACACCCCGGATAATGAGGGTTGAGATGGCCACAGAGGGTGACTTTCCCATGACACTCCGGCCAATGAGGGTTGAGATGGCCACAGAGGACGACTTTCCCATGACACCCAGGCCAATGAGGGTTGAGATGGCCACAGAGGGCGACTTTCCCACGACACCCCGGCCAATGAGGGTTGAGATGGCCACAGAGGGCGACTTTCCCACGACACCCCGGCCAATGAGGGTTGAGATGGCCACAGAGGGCGACTTTCCCACGACACCCCGGCCAATGAGGGTTGAGATGGCCACAGAGGGCGACTTTCCCATGACACCCCGGCCAATGAGGGTTGAGATGGCCACAGAGGACGAATTTCCCATGACACCCCGGCCAATGAGGGTTGAGATGGCCACAGAGGGCGACTTTCCCACGACACCCCGGCCAATGAGGGTTGAGATGGCCACAGAGGGAGACTTTCCCACGACACCCCGGCCAATGAGGGTTGAGATGGCCACAGAGGGCGACTTTCCCACGACACCCCGGCCAATGAGGGTTGAGATGGCCACAGAGGGCGAATTTCCCATGACACACTGGCCAATGAGGGTTGAGATGGCCACAGAGGGCGACTTTCCCACGACACCCCGGCCAATGAGGGTTGAGATGGCCACAGAGGACGACTTTCCCATGACACCCCGGCCAATGAGGGTTGAGATGGCCACAGAGGGCGACTTTCCCACGACACCCCGGCCAATGAGGGTTGAGATGGCCACAGAGGGAGACTTTCCCACGACACCCCGGCCAATGAGGGTTGAGATGGCCACAGAGGACGACTTTCCCATGACACCCCGGCCAATGAGGGTTGAGATGGCCACAGAGGACGACTTTCCCATGACACCCAGGCCAATGAGGGTTGAGATGGCCACAGAGGGCGACTTTCCCACGACACCCCGGCCAATGAAGGTTGAGATGGCCACAGAGGGCGAATTTCCCATGACACACCGGCCAATGAGGGTTGAGATGGCCACAGAGGGCGACTTTCCCACGACACCCCGGCCAATGAGGGTTGAGATGGCCACAGAGGGAGACTTTCCCACGACACCCCGGCCAATGAGGGTTGAGATGGCCAGAGAGGGCGACTTTCCCACGACACCCCGGCCAATGAGGGTTGAGATGGCCAGAGAGGGCGACTTTCCCACGACACCCCGGCCAATGAGGGTTGAGATGGCCACAGAGGGTGAATTTCCCATGACATACTGGCCAATGAGGGTTGAGATGGCCACAGAGGGCGACTTTCCCATGACACTCCGGCCAATGAGGGTGGAGTTTGCCACAGAGAGCGACTTCCCCACAACACCCCGGCCAATGAGGGTTGAGATGGCCACAGAGGGAGACTTTCCCACGACACCCCGGCCAATGAGGGTTGAGATGGCCACAGAGGACGACTTTCCCATGACACCCCGGCCAATGAGGGTTGAGATGGCCACAGAGGACGACTTTCCCATGACACCCCGGCCAATGAGGGTTGAGATGGCCACAGAGGGCAAATTTCCCATGGCACACTGGCCAATGAGGGTTGAGATGGCCACAGAGGGAGACTTTCCCACGACACCCCGGCCAATGAGGGTTGAGATGGCCACAGAAGGCGAATTTCCCATGACATAATGGCCAATGAGGGTTGAGATGGCCACAGAGGGCGACTTTCCCATGACACTCCGGCCAATGAGGTTTGAGATGGCCACAGAGGGTGACTTTCCCACGACACCCCGGCCAATGAGGGTGGAGATGGCCACAGGGGCGACTTTCCCACGACACCCCGGCCAATGAGGGTTGAGATGGCCACAGAGGGCGACTTTCCCACGACACCCCATCCAATATGGGTTGAGTTGGCCACAGAGAGTGACTTTCCCACGCCACCCCGGCCAATGAGGGTTGAGATGGCCACAAAGGGTGACTTTCCCACAACACCCTGGCCAATGAGGGTTGAGATGGCCACAGAGGGCGAATTTCCCATGACACACTGGCCAATGAGGGTTGAGATGGCCACAGAGGGCAACTTCCCCACGACACCCTGGCCAATGAGGGTTGAGATGGCCACAGAGGGCGAATTTCCCATGACACTCCAGCCAATGAGGGTGGAGTTTGCCACAGAGAGCGACTTTGCCACAACACCCCAGCCAATGAGGGTAGAGATTGCGACAGAGGGCGACTTTCCCACGACACCCTAGCCAATGAAGGTTGAGATGGCCACAGAGGGCGACTTCCCCACGACACTCCAGCCAATGAGGGTTGAGATGGCCACAGAGGGCGACGTTCCCACGACACCCCGGCCAATGAGGGTAGAGATTGCGACAGAGGGCGACGTTCCCACGACACCCCGGCCAATGAGGGTTGAGATGGCCACAGAGGGCGAATTTCCCATGACTTAATGGCCAATGAGGGTTGAGATGGCCACAGAGGGCGACTTTCCCATGACACTCCGGCCAATGAGGGTTGAGATGGCCACAGAGGGTGACTTTCCCACGACACCCCGGCCAATGAGGGTGGAGATGGCCACAGGGGGCGACTTTCCCACGACACCCCGGCCAATGAGGGTTGAGATGGCCACAGAGGGCGACTTTCCCATGACACCCCATCCAATGTGGGTTGAGATGGCCACAGAGGGTGACTTTCCCACGACACCCCGGCCAATGAGGGTTGAGATGGCCACAGAGGGCGACTTTCCCACAACACCCCGGCCAATGAAGGTTGAGATGGCCACAGAGGGCGACTTTCCCACAACACCCCGGCCAATGAAGGTTGAGATGGCCACAGAGGGCGAATTTCCCATGACACACTGGCCAATGAGGGTTGAGATGGCCACAGAGGGCGACTTTCCCACGACACCCCGGCCAATGAGGGTTGAGATGGCCACAGAGGGAGACTTTCCCACGACACCCCGGCCAATGAGGGTTGAGATGGCCACAGAGGACGACTTTCCCATGACACCCCGGCCAATGAGGGTTGAGATGGCCACAGAGGACGACTTTCCCATGACACCCAGGCCAATGAGGGTTGAGATGGCCACAGAGGGCGAATTTCCCATGACACACTGGCCAATGAGGGTTGAGATGGCCACAGAGGACGACTTTCCCATGACACCCAGGCCAATGAGGGTTGAGATGGCCACAGAGGGCGACTTTCCCACAACACCCCGGCCAATGAAGGTTGAGATGGCCACAGAGGGCGAATTTCCCATGACACACTGGCCAATGAGGGTTGAGATGGCCACAGAGGGCGACTTTCCCACGACACCCCGGCCAATGAGGGTTGAGATGGCCACAGAGGGAGACTTTCCCACGACACCCCGGCCAATGAGGGTTGAGATGGCCAGAGAGGGCGACTTTCCCACGACACCCCGGCCAATGAGGGTTGAGATGGCCACAGAGGGTGAATTTCCCATGACATACTGGCCAATGAGGGTTGAGATGGCCACAGAGGGCGACTTTCCCATGACACTCCGGCCAATGAGGGTGGAGTTTGCCACAGAGAGCGACTTCCCCACAACACCCCGGCCAATGAGGGTTGAGATGGCCACAGAGGGTGACTTTCCCACGACACCCCGGCCAATGAGGGTGGAGATGGCCACAGGGGGCGACTTTCCCATGACACCCCGGCCAATGAGGGTTGAGATGGCCACAGAGGGCGACTTTCCCATGACACCCCAGCCAATGAGGGTTGAGATGGCCACAGAGGGCAACTTTCCCATGACACCCCATCCAATGTGGGTTGAGATGGCCACAGAGGGTGACTTTCCCACGACACCCCGGCCAATGTGGGTGGAGATGGCCACAGGGGGCGACTTTCCCATGACACCCCGGCCAATGAGGGTTGAGATGGCCACAGAGGGCGACTTTCCCACAACACCCCGGCCAATGAGGGTTGAGATGGCACAGAGGGCGACTTTCCCACGACACCCCGGCCAATGAGGGTTGAGATGGCCACAGAAGGCGACTTTCCCACGACACCCTAGCCAATGAAGGTTGAGATGGCCACAGAGGGCGAATTTCCCATGACACTCCAGCCAATGAGGGTGGAGTTTGCCACAGAGAGCGACTGTGCCACAACACCCCAGCCAATGAGGGTAGAGATTGCGACAGAGGGCGACGTTCCCACGACACCCCGGCCAATGAGGGTTGAGATGGCCACAGAGGGCGAATTTCCCATGACTTAATGGCCAATGAGGGTTGAGATGGCCACAGAGGGCGACTTTCCCATGACACTCCGGCCAATGAGGATTGAGATGGCCACAGAGGGTGACTTTCCCACGGCACCCCGGCCAATGAGGGTGGAGATGGCCACAGGGGGCGACTTTCCCACGACACCCCGGCCAATGAGGGTTGAGATGGCCACAGAGGGCGACTTTCCCACGACACCCCATCCAATATGGGTTGAGATGGCCACAGAGAGTGACTTTCCCACGACACCCCGACCAATGAGGGTTGAGATGGCCACAGAGGGTGACTTTCCCACAACACCCTGGCCAATGAGGGTTGAGATGGCCACAGAGGGCGAATTTCCCATGCCACACTGGCCAATGAGGGTGGAGTTTGCCAC
>NW_028222450.1:20000-35000 GCF_056783735.1 Eptatretus burgeri | reverse complement strand
ATATGTTATGTTTATAACTTCTTATTGTATTCATTTTCCTATATTCTTCTTTCTTATTCATCAAACAATTATAATAATTTCTAAAAGTTATTGATTTCTTTATTACATATTTCTTTATTCCCTTTAACCTCTTATCAATCTGTTCACCATACTTATAAGCATATGCCTTTGCTCTCAATCCAATAAACTCACTCATTACTTTTCCACCCAACTCATCCTTAAACTTACCAATAACCTTTTCATTCTTTTTGGAAAATAACTCACTCTTCTTGCTGAAATTACTTGTATCATATACTCCAATATTTTTCTTCATATCTTCATAAACATCATCAGTTTTTATATCTAGGATAAAACTATCAGTATCCATATACAACAATGAAACATTTTCACCATACTCTTTCTTTAAGTCATTATACAAATAATCATACATCAATATCTTTGATAAATCAAGAACTGCTGTTCCAATATAAATTGGTTTATCCATTACAATACTTTCCTTTTTCATATGAATTGCAGAAAAGTTCTCTGAAAAAACCTCTTCTCTCTCAAAACTTGGTTTATTTATCAATCTCGAAGCTTCTTTCCAAGATGTTGCGAATCTAATGTTTTGCCTGTTTCTAACATTTTCCATAGTCTTTCCAAATACAGCATTATTCATTAATTTATAAAAGTCCCCTTCAAATTTTACTTTTGTATTTGCTCTCATATCTGTATTGAATTGAATATACTTTTTCACCCAAGGACTTTGTTTAAATTTTAAAACTCTATGAATTTTAGCTACTCTCAATCCTTCTCTCAAAAACTGTTTTAAGCTTCTCTGATGCAAAACATATCCCTCTTTATCATAGAATGTTGTTAATAACTTTTCTGTTGATTTACCTTTAATATTAAAACTTTTATGATAATCACTTAACCATTCTTTCTTTGGAGTTTCTTTCTCACATGCAAAAGGAAGATCTTTATACTTATTATGAAGATCACTCGGGTACCTCAAATCAACTTCAAAATAATAACCTTCTTCTTCGTCATTCAATTCCTCTTGAGAAGAAATAACAATATTCATCAAAGCCTTTTCATAATTCTTTTCTTCCACCCACTCTAATTTACCATAAGGTAGAGATTGAGACATTGCCCATCCATACAAATTATTAGCATCAAAATACATCAAATAATTACTATCTTTTCACTATCATAATTTGGGGAGATATTTATTATTTGCTTTTAGCATATCTTTTTGAACATACTTGTGATATTCCACCTCTCTTGGACTTCTCAATCATCAAAAGCATATCCACATCACTGATTAAATCTATATCTCGTTTTTGTCATTTTCAACATTGCACTCCAAGCTAAACCAGGAGCTGTGAAATAGTGGGCAGGATCTAACCCATAACAATTTTTATTATGACAGAGTGATCTAAAAGCTTCAAACACATCAGCTAACAATAAAACATCTGTTTTTAGATATAAATCATGATATTCTCCAAGGTTCTTTATCTTAAATATTTTCCATATTTCTTGTGCGTGTTTATATTCCTTATCACTTATCTCTTCTTCATAAAGGTTATTATAGAAACTTTCTTTTGAAGGAAGTTGTGTTTCTTTAAATCTCATAAATGAATCCATATAATCATAAGGATAAATTCCCTTACTTGTAAGAATTTTCTCTTTACTTTGAATTTCATTCCTTGTTTGAATTTCCTCTCTCGTAAGAATTCCTTCTTTAATCAGAATTTCATCTTTAATCAGAATTTCCTCTTTAGTTAGAATTTCATTCATTGTTCGAATTTTCTTTATGATTAGAATTTCATCTTCAGTTAGAATTTCTTCATTAATTACAGTTTCCTCTTTACTTTGAATTCTCTCTTTAATCTGAATTTCCTCTTTAGTGAGAATTTCCTCTTTTGGAAAAGAATGAATTAAGATTTGGAAAAGAGTCCGTGGAGTTTAGATTTGATGCGAGGTAGGCTAGTGGTGTTCCCATAAACTTGTAAGAATCTAGAAACCTAATACGAGTTAAAGGTTTTGTGAATATCATTTTTGAAAATGAAATATACTTTTGACTTGTGTTTGTTATGGCAGAAATATTCCCTGGTGTTTTTGAAAGTTCATTTATAAATAGATGTGTATCATAGTTGGCGCTGTTGTGAAGAAAGACTGGAATAAAAAGAAGGTAATTTATAATTAAGATTACAACAGGAATGAGCGGGGCCTCTATATTTACCAGTAAGATGACAATGGTCTCTAACTTTAGACTCCTTAATTTCCCCCCTCACAAATATGACAGATATTGTTCATTCTAAATTCTAATTTTCTTCTTTGGTTAATTTCATCGGTTCATTTGTTTCTTTCATTAATTTAGTGAGTCTTATACAATCCTTTTCTAATCGTTTACAAACTCTTGTGAAGCATTTTTTCCACGATAATGTTCAAGTTTGTTATACTTTTCTCCAACAGATGATTTGATATAATAACAGAAACCACAAGGAATATGTTTTTGATATTTATTTGTATATGGTTCTTTTGGATTAGGAGAAGCAGTATTTATCTTTTTAAGGATACACTCAAAATCAGCGTATATCACAAATGGGTGCATGATAGATTTATTATAATCTTCAAAAGAAATCTTTTCACCAGGTTTAGGCATTGTAATTACAGCTGATTTATGATTACTACAATATTTTGAATGTTGTTCTAATCGTTCTTTTGTATGAAATGAATTAAGACATCGCTTACAAGGATATATTTTGTTTGCTGTTCTGAATACCTGAGAAGAGATTAATCTTGATAAATTATTGATGTATGTGTAAATGTGAATTCTTTCCAACACTAAAATATAAAAGATCAATGTGTGTTTCTTCATTTTTATAGTTGTTTGAAATTTTTAATATTTGAACTTTGTTTGTATCCGTTAATCCATATACATTAATAGAAAGATTATTCTTTTTCTCAAATTTAGGAATATCTGTTAGTGGCATTGGGAATTTAAAATCTTTAATGTCCAAGGTATTCTCATATTTCATATATTGTTTTACTCTTTCTGAATTACATTTTGGTGGATGTAAGTGAGCAAGAACAGACCAGAGAAAACATTTATTATCATTGTTCTTAATATTAACAACTGCCTTCTTTAGTTTTATTTCTTTTGGTAATTCAATATAAGAAGAAGCTTTAAGAGGGTTTGATTTTAGAATGTGTATATCTAAAAAGATGATTTTTTAAATATTGAATCCACTTCCTACCACTGTATTATCAACATCCTCCTCTTGTCTTGATAGTTCTTCATAAACCCCACTATTCAAAAAATCTTGAAATGATGTTATAAAATGAAGATCTGTTCTCATATAAGGAGTTTGTTCTTCATCTTGTCTTTTCATATTCATTTTCACTCCCATATAAAACTTTAAAGTTTTCATTTCTTTTAATGTCTTTTTAATAAATTTTTCAACATCGGGTTTCACTATTTCAATTGATTCAGCTATTGATGATGGACCGGGTTCTCCAAATTGAAAAATCCTTATTTTTATATGCCCTTTAAATGCCCCATCAGTGTTTTCAATATAATAGTCTCCCTTTACTTTAAACTCATTTTTTTTCTTTTTGTGATTGAAGATGTTTATTATAACTACTCTTCAAAACATCCTTTGAACAGATATCACAATGTTTTCTTTCCAACTCAAGAGGAGATATTTTATGAAACAGATTAAATGTGTGTTTGTTGGTTCGGAGGTGTTTTCTATAATGTTTATATTCGTGATTACAAACATCGCAGTACGTTGTATTCACCATATTTATAGAATAAAACTTTGCTTAAACTAAAATTTTCTTGATGAAAATTTCGTTTGTTTACAAGGTGAATCTGTGCTTAAAACCATTTTATCCTCCAACTTTTTCACTTAATAAATACAATGTTTCAAGACACAAAAGACAAGTTTCAATCAATCTCTTCATCTGTTAAAGATACTGAGAAATATGTCAAGGATGTAAAATTGAACAAAGATAAATATAACAACTATTGGATAAAAACTATTATGGTAAATAATATGAGTTCTTCAATTTCCTTCAGTGGAAGGGCCTTTAGTATACCTGGTAGAACATCAATTAAAGTATCTCTAACAAAAGTTTCTCCTCTCCTTCTAGTAATATATTCAAAACTAGAAAAAGCAATGAAACAAGAAAAAGTATCAAAGAACAAAAACCTTATGGATGAAGCTTTAGAAAGAAAAGATAAGACCATCTGTAATATGCAAGGAGAAATTTGTATTTTTTTTCAACAACCCTAAAGATGTAAATCCTGATGAAATAAAGGATGTTAATATATCAGGTGAAATGACATTTCGTTCAATAGTAGTTAACGATAATTTTAAAATTACCTTTAATATAAAAAATGTTGTCGTTGAATCTGATAATGAAAAAAAGTATATCGATATCGATGGTAATATACAACTGAAAGTATAGATGAATTTCAGTTTAAGTAAAGTTTTACTTTATAAATATGCTAGACTTTCCTGATTCTCCATATGACAAATTTGAGAATTGTCCTGCGTGTGAAAGACGGGGATTAAACACAGAGTCAAAAGCCTATAAACAATGTATATTCTGTGATTATCTTCTAATTAATGATAATAAAAAATATAAAAAAGGAAAATAATTCTTTTAGATTTACACCAAAAATGAATTACTTTACAAGATTGATTAGAGAAATGAATGTAAAGTATGAGGATGATAACACACCTTTCCTTACAAGGGAAGAAACTGAACGTATAAGAGAAATGTTCAAAGGATTGTTGTTGTATATTATTCATGGATGTAATTTTCAGGGAAATATCAACACAAGATATTGTATAAATAAAATAATGGATTATCTTGAAATTAAACCTGAACTTAGGATAAAATATAGAGTTTCTAAAAAAGCCAATAATAAATTAAATAACCTGTTTTCAAATATATAAATGAATGATTTTTTACCTATTTGGGAAAATAAGATAAAATTTAACAACCATAAAAATCTCCCAAATTCATTAAGATGTCTCATAGTTGGTTCAAGTGGATGTGGAAAAACCTGCTTACTTTTAAAAATGCTCCTCACTCCCAACTTTTTAGATTATGACAATTTAATAATTTTCACAAAGTCGAGTTTTCAACCAGAGTATCAACTACTCTCACAAGGTTTTAATGCTGGTCTTCAAAAAGAAGATATAATCGGTTTATTTAAACGTCAAAAAAAACCTAAATGATTATAACATTGAAGATATAATTCAACTATTTTGTGATACACAGAGATGTAAAAAGAAATCAAATCCTATAACTTGTATTCTTAGTGATAATACGGATGATATACCGTCTCCCCAAGATTTGGATAAATCAAAAAAGAACCTCGTTATCTTTGATGATTGTGTTAATGAGAGAAACCAAACAGTAATGGACAGCTACTACACAAGAGGGAGACATTCTTCTTGTAATTGTATTTATCTTAGTCAATCGTACTTTCAACTTCCTCGTCGTTCCATCAGAAACAATGCTAATACTTTTATTTTATTCAAGTTAAATTCAATAGATATCAATAATTTTTGGAGAGATAATTGTTCTACATTATGTAGTAAAAGAAATTTGAGGATTATATGAAGCACACGACTGAAAAATATAAATATATTGTTGTGAAACGAGATGAGATATTAAGGGATATATTTTTTGTTTTATAAACAATTACATATATAAATGACAACTATTATTATAAATCTTGTGGGTAAATCTGCTTCTGGAAAGAAACTTTCATAAATCAAGGTTCTTGTGTAGTACAAATGAGAATATTGTAAATTTACTTAAAAAACACCCGTGATACGCATTGTATCAACAACAACTAGAGCAATAAGACCTGGAGAAGTAACAGGTGAAGATTATCACTATATTTCAGTGGAGGAACATATGCGATTGAGGAATGAAGGTCAAATGTTTGAGGAGGTTTCTCTTGGTACAACAAAATATTCACATTGTAAGAGTGAGTTAAGGAAACTAAAATCTGGTGGTGTTGGGATATTAGAAACTAATCCAGAAGGAACGAGACAAATTATTAAACATCTGAGTGGAGTGAAGATTTTATCATTCGGTTTTGATGTTGATGAAGAAACTCAACGCAAGCGTATGAAAAGCAGAGATGCAAGTATTAGTGAAGAAGAAATTACAACTCGCATTAATGTTAATAAAGAATTTGATGAAATATTTAAAGAAAAGGATTTATTTGAACACATCTACTTGAATGATGAAGAAAAGGAAAATTTCCCTGTTGATCTTTACAATTCATTAAATGATATTTTACAATAAATAAATGGATGTAAAAGAAAGAGCAAGAAGATTTAAGGAACATCAAGAGTTGGTTTCAAAAGTTGTAAAACAACAGGAAGACATAAAGAAGAAACGCAGACAGAAACTAGCACGCGAATAAGCATTTGAAAGAAAACAAGAGAAATTTTTTTAAACCACTTTTAAAAACTTCCCAAGAAAAAATGAAAGATGTTTCCACAGTTCCCACAGTAGAATATACTCCCAGAAAGCTCCAAATGTTAAAAGATTTCAGTCAAATGACGGAGGAAGAATTAGAGCATATTGGAGAATTAGAACATGATGAAGGTTTATTTCAACAACTGGAAGAGATTAATCAACCCCCTGATTATATTGTGAATGCTGTTCAAAACAATGAATATTCAGCGGATTCAAAAACCAAAGCAGGACTCATTCCAACAGAACAACCAGCAATATTTCATCTTGTTCAAGAAAAGGTATTGATATTTAATGATGAATTAAGGTTCTTAAGTTCTGCTCAACCCCCTGTTAAACTAACTCCGAGATTAATGTTTCTTCTCACAAAAGATGGAAGACAAGGTTCAACTGTGAAGGATGAATCAAAGTATATTGATAAACCATTGGATATGGAAAATAATGATGATAGAGTATATATTGATTTGCTGAACACTCTAAATTATAAGGTTATTCTTTCTGGTAAAAGTAGGAAGAATGAGAAGGAGAAACACATTATTCAGGCTTTAAGTATCCTTGGTTCAGGTGTTAGTTTTCTTCCAAATGACCCATCGCAATTAGTTAATAGACTGTTATTGTTGTTAGGCAGTCAGAAGGCTGGAAATAACAATTGTTTTAATGAAGCATCAGCCATTTTAGACCAGTTGATGAACATGAAAATAATTAATAAATATCAATATAAAGACATTTTATCTCATATTAAATAAGATGAGAAGCACAATCCTTAGTTTCAATTTCACAACAAGCGACCACACATCTTCATTCCCATACCCACTACAACTTGACACAACAAAAGAATATAGAGGCATCTTTATTGTCCATGGAAACTTATAATACCTTATTTAATATAACTGATAAAAATGACAAGTTTAGTTATAATCCCGGAAGTGGATACAAAACGATAACAGTCTCACCCGGAGCATATGAGATTTCTCAAATATCTTCCGAAATTGCTTTCGTCTTATGAAAGAACAGGGTGATGAACCAAAAAATATTGTTATAAACATTCAAAAACATACTTCAAAATCAACGATTAAAGTTAAAAATAACTACAAGGTTGATTTCACAATTGATAATTCATTTAGAGAGTTATTGGGTTTCTCCTCAAAAAAGATTGGAAACTAATGGGACGTTTTACAGTGATAATGTCATTCAAATATCCTCAGGAATAAATTCGGTGTTAATTCACTGTGATTTGATTGATGGTGCTTATAATGATGGAAAAAAAAACAAATACAATATTTTCATTCAGTGCATACTCAACCCCAATTGGTTATAAATTCAATATGGAACCCAAAAATTTGGTTTATCTACCTGTGTCAGGAAAAAACCATACACAGAGTAAATTTTAGGATAACCGACCAAGATAATCGTGTGATTTCTTTTAATGGAGAAGTTATATCCATCAGAATTCACCTACGTGAAGTTTTCCAATAAATAAATACGATGGTTATTGTGAGGAAACACGAGTTGGGAAAATATAAAATAATTACAGGGGATGGGATGTTCCTTTCCCCATACTACAAGGGTGAAGGTATGTATCTTGGTAGAGGATACTATAAACCTAAGAGACAAAGGGGTGTTGGACATCAATTTAGAGGAGATGGGATAATTGATACTTCTCATGGGTATTGGTTCAACTATTCTTCAACATAAAGATCTAATTGGTTCAACTGCTCCTGCTGTGGGAAATGTAGCAGGTGCTGTAAAGAGTATAAAAGATGCTCAGAAGGAATCTCATAAATTACAAGCAATAAAAGAAATTAAGAAAGGCAAAGAAAACTCAGTTGTCCCCCAAGAACGACAGAAAATAATTCAAATACTTGGATCAGGGTTTCAAAAGTTTTAACATCTTTTTCTTAAATAAATACAAGTATGGAAGCAATTGATAGTATCTATGATTTGGATGATACTATTATTATCTCAAACTCCACTAAAAAAGAAAGACTACTTCAAGGTAAATGCAATAACTGGAACAGACTGGAATACGAATGGTACAAAAAGTTTTGAAATAAATAATCAACAAACCTATTTGAATCTCTCCGAAAGTTTCTTGTTGTGTAAATTTAAATTCACTAAAGCTGGGAATAACACAAACGCTACACTTGTAAATGATTTCTTCTGGAAAATGTTTGATAGTGTGCGTTTGTATATTGGAACACAAGAAGTTGAAACGGTTGATTATGTCTCTGCTGTATCTGAAATGATAAAATTTACACTCTATACATTCAGTGATAGAATGGGAAAGGGGTCTGTCGAAGGTTTTATTCCTGATATGTCAACGGGAACAAACACAGACCCTGGATATATTCAAAGGAAAGGAGCGTATAATGATGATACAAAAGCAGAAAATAGTTTTACTGTGGCGGTTCCTCTTAAAGGTATATTTGGATTTTGTGATCATGATAAAGTTCTGTATGGTCTTAAAATTAGATTTCAACTACAAAGGAATGATAATGAAAATAGATTGCTTTTGGTGTTGGTAATGCTTTTGGTGATCAGAATAAATTTGTAATTGAGGAGATGAGTTGGTATATCAGTGAATATACTCCTAATCTTAAAACAGAAGAGATGTTGAATCGAAGACTTAACTCAAAGAAACCACTCAGTGTATCATACCTCAAAAGAAGATGTCAACACGTTAAACTCAATCAAACTACTTACACGTGGAAATTTGGGTGTTCTGGAAGGGAAAAGCCACGATATCTGTGGATCATTTTTAAAAAGCCAGATGGTGATACTGCGACTGATAAGAATAATGCATTGAGTGATAATGCTAAAGGTGAAACAACTTCGCGTTTCTCTAGATGGAACATTTTATCCACGAGATAGATTGGAAATTAATTGGGAAAAAAATGATTTTGCTGAAGCATACAAGTCTTACCAAAAAGGTGTGTGAAAGTAATGGAAATAAAGAACCTATTTTGGATATGACAGCATTTAAAAGTTTGTATACAATCTATGCGTTTGACCTGAGCAATACATAAAAGGAAACTATAAAGTCTAATCGAGTGGATACTTCCCTATACATTGAAAAAGGAGTGAGTGAAGAAGTTGATACATATTGTTTGCTTTTGGAAGAAACTGAATTGCAGATTAATACAGATAATGGTGTGATGATTAGTCTCACATAATTTTTTGTTAAATAAATGAGTGGCAAAGTACCAACTGGGGTATATGTTAATCAAATCAATCTTCATAAACTATCATCTTGTGTTCAAAATCAAAAGCCTTGTACGATTAATGTATTATACAATTCAGAGAAAAGGAGCAGTAAGAATTGATGTTTTGCTCACAAGAGAACAGGTTAAAATCTTGAATGACACTGGCTCACTTAAAATTAAAATGACAAAACCAATGTTGAAAAAATATTCAATTTTCTAATTTCTAATTCCTTTATTTGCTGGTTTAAGTGCGGTTGGAGCATTGACGGGTGGTATTTCAACAGCGGTGAAAACTGCCAACGAAAGGAAGGCTCAAAAAGAATTGGAAAGACATAACAAAGAGTTGGAGAAACAAATTAGTGGAAGTGGCGCAATTGTAGATTTTGCTGAAAAACTTGAAGGTCTGCCTGATAAAGCGAGATTGTTAGTTGGAGATATGCTTTGTTCTATTGCACAAGCAGGTGTAAAATTAATGAAAAGAGGTAATGGATTATATCTTTCTAATAAATAAATGAGCATTGATGAGTGGTTGAAAGAATTTGGAAAGAATACAACATCAAATTTACAACTTGCCAAATATTGTAAGAAATTAAAAATTCAAAATGTGGTTATTTGTACGAGAGATGAATTAACAAATGTGCCGAAACATACAAAGAATATTATTATGAACTTAGAAGATAATAATGGGGGCGGTTCTCATTGGGTGTGTATGTTTAATAATCAAGAAAAATATTATTTTGATAGTTTGGTCTTCCACCACCTGTTGAAGTCATAAAATTCTTACAGAATGGTGTTTATCAAACATTTCAAGTCCAAGAATTAAATTCCAAGTGTTGTGGTCAATTATGTCTATATGTGTTATTTCAACTCAACAAAAATAAAAAATTTTTATGATATTATTTTTAATCTAATATAAATGACTTATGTTGGTAAAGATGGTTCTATCTTTGGTGTATCTCAAGAACTGGATATTGATTTATCAAATTATTACACAAAGGCACAGGCTGAGCGACTTAAATATAATATAAGCAAAAATATTAACATGAAAAATGCTTATAAATTAAAAAATTATCCAAGCCCAACTGACGCGAATGACTTGGTGAGATTAAGCGATTTATCACAATATATATACTTAAATAAAGAAACGTGGCTGTGTATTCCAAAGATACAGAAGTGTTGATATTATCTCCAGGTCATACAGAATTCACAGTTGAATTAAAATAAATTTTTATAAAGAAGGGCGTATACGTTTGTATGAGAATAGAACAATGGGGGTATGATATGAATGATTTAGGGTATAATTGGTCATTTAAAATTAACCTCGAAGCCTGGAACAATTAAATCAGTCTCGTAAGGAAGAATATTATCCACTTGGTATCGAGAATGAGTTTTGTGGGTCCACGATTAGTAAACAACAAATAAAAGAATTTAATAAGGGTAAATATAATAATGGTTTTGCCCTTGTTTATCTCATGAAAACAGAAAAACAGGATTATATATAATAAGTAAGGAAATACAAAATGATTTAACTATGGGAAGATGGGGAGGTGTTTCGGTGCCATAATATTATTCTAACATATATTTCTAATACATAAATGACAGCAAGAAGGCTTCAAAGAAAATTATCATTTCTGTGTCCAAGCATACCTTCAAGAAAAGGGTATTCGGTATTTTTTAATAAATATGTTCTACAACATAAGAATGAGGTATTTTCAATAAAAGATTGGCATTATGCTGATGTTGATAAACCGACAACTTTAGATTTAATTAGAATGTTAAATAATGAAAAAAATTATAAAGTTAAGAAAAGGTAAGGCTCTTTTAGAAATTCCAAAAGAAATTTTATTGGTTTCCTGTTGTAAAAAAATTATTTTCGATGCAGGAATAACTCCAAGAAATCCTGATGAATATATGTATAATATTCTATGGGGTGTAAACGATTCCAAGGATAGTAAGGGATGAGAGAAGGAGTTGAAGAAGAGAGGGAAGAGGAGGAAAAGAAAAGGAGGAATGAGGAGAGAAGGAGAAAGAAAGAGAAGGAGGAAAAGGAGAAAGAGAAGAGAAGGAGGAAAAGAGAGAGAGAGAGAAGGAGGAGAGGGAGAAAGAAAGAGAATGAGGAAAAAGAGAGAGAGAGAGGGAGGAGAGGGGAGGAAGAAGCGAGACAAAATAAATATCAAAATATGGAAACCAGTGAGATTCAAAAAAGATTTGGGCGGTATTACAGAAAATAACTCAACCCACCGAGGAGGAAAACAAAAGAATTGACAAGTCTATTTGCAATATTTTCTTCAAGACTATTGACATCGTCAAGCCTATTCATTTTAATTCAAGTTTTTTCTTAAATAAATGGAGGAGAGAGTGAAAGGCATTTCTTAGGATTCTTTATGTTTTAAAAAATTAAGATTCAAATGTGCATGTTGGAAACTAAAAGGTTTTCGCACTCTGCAGGACTTTTTCACATAAATAAATGAGTTATTGTCTCAAATGTAAAAAGAAAACTAATACTAAAAATATTTCATATATTAAAAGTAAAAATAACAGGGTTATCCAAAAAGGTATATGTTCGGTGTGTGGTTCAAAAAAAAATCAATTTATCTCCAAACACAAACTCGGAGGAGATATACAAAAGTTTTTATCAGGAAGTAAGAAATTTACAACTACTGGAATACCAGAGGGAATTACATCTTCCAGGAGTATTGCTTTCTGTGGTCCCAGGCACAAACTTGGATAAAAGATTAGATGAGGCAGACAATCCTAAATCCTGGAGTAAACCAATCAATAAGAGTTGATGAAGTGTGCATGAGACACGGAAATATTGATTATGGGAATACCACAACGCGTTAGGAAGAAAAGCATAGAAGCCGATGAGAGAAATGTTGTATAATTTGTCTCCTGATACAAAATCCAACCTTGAGAGAAAAGTTGATAGGTTCATCGTGAAGAAGATGATTAGTGCTAAATTGAAACTTGGACTTGGAAATTCAAAAAAACTCATAGGCTCTAATGATGCCCATTAAGACTGAAGAGCAATTAGCTGATGAATTACATAAACCAATATTCACAAAGTTTCAGAGAAGGAAAGTTTATTCCAAGGAAGTAAGATTATATCTGGTCTGCTGATTTGATTGAACTCAATAATGATAAGGGGTACAAGTATGCTTTAACCGTTATTGATTTGTGAGGAAGTAGATCATGCGTGGAGTTGTCCCTTTAAAAAACAAAACAGGTAATACTCTTATGTTAGCTTTTCAACAGATATTTTAATAAAAGTAAGAGAAAACCTAAAAAAATTGTGGACTGATGAGGGTAAGAGAGTTTTATAACAAGACATTTATGAATTTTCTAAAAAATAACAGTATTACATTATACAGTACCTTTAATGAAGGGAAGGCAGTTGTTGTTGAAACGTTTTAATCCCGTACCTTAAAGAGAGACTATATAAAAAAATTCACACAACTTTCGGTTCACAACAATGGTTATCTTTTATTCAGGATATTGTGGATAAGTATAATGACACGATTCACCACGTCCAACGAATATGAAGCCATCAGAAACATTTACAAAATTAAAAATATGAAAAAAAAGAGATTAATGTCAAGAAAACCTAAGTTCAAAGTTGGTGATATACGTAAGAATATATGGGTGGAAATCTCATTTTGAAAGAAGGGTTTTACTGAACGATGGACGAAAAGAACTTTTTTAAAATTGTTGATGCAATAGATACGGTTCCTTGGACTTATAAGATATATGATTTGGAAGGGAAAGAGATTTTAGGTTCATTTTATTCACAGGAATTACAAAAGACAAAGATAAATTGAAATTTTTTGACTCCGCCCCTTTTTGACTCCCACCCACACAAACCCCACCCACACAAACCCCACACAAACCCACCACACACAAACCCCACACAAGCTCCAATAAATTGAAGGTACGACTCCGCCCCCTTTTTGACTCCACCCACACAAGCCCCACCCACATAAACCCCCCCACACAAACCCCACACAAACCCCCACCACACACAAACCCCACACAAGCTCCACACAAGCTCCACACAAGCTCCACACAAGCTCCACACAAGCTCCACACACACAAGCTCCACCCATATTCACATAATTGGTGATTAGTTAATTAGTTCCCCACACACACAACATGTTTATTTAATTAAAAAATTATCCACCCATCCACACAAGCTCCACTCATCCACCCATCCCACCCATCTCTCCCACCCACATCCATTGATCCACACAAACCTCATCCACATTCGCCCCTGCCCACATAAACCCTGCCCCACATCCCAACCCCCTCCCACATAAGTCCTGTCTACACAAGCTCCACACAAAAAACTCCACACACATAAACCCTGTCCACATAAACCCCTCCCACACTAGCTCTCCACCCACATAAACCCCGCACACACAAGACCCACCGAAGCCCCCGCCCACATAAGCCCCACCCACATAAACCCCTCCCACACAAGCCCCCACCCACACATAAACCCCGCCCACACACACCCCGCCCACACAAGCCCCACCGAAGCCCCGCCCCACACTAAACCCCTCCCACACAAGCCCCACCCACACAAGCCCCACCCACACCCCGCCCACACAAGCCCCACCAAAGCCCCGCCCACACAAGCCCCTCCCACACAAGCCCCACCCCCCTCATCCCCCCTGTGCGCCCCCCACCTTTGACCCACACCCACCTCCCTCATCCCACCCCCACCCTTCCCCACACACACACATGGGGGAGGGGAGGGAATGGGATGAAGGGGTGATATGGGTCATTGGGGGGCGCACCTACCCTCCCTTCATGTTTTTGATCCTCTTCTTGTAATTCAGAATCAAGTAATTGTATACAAAACAAATATAATTTATTAATATTGAAAATATTAAATATTCATTTGCGAGAATGTATAATCTTTCCCAGCAATCTTCTCCAGATGTCTTGTGATTTCGAAACTCAGACACCATATTCTGTTTTGAAACAAAAAGTGGATAATAATTACATGGTAATATGAGTAAGCCTCGTTGACCACTGAATTAACACACCCAGGAGGCCGAAACTCAGCCTGTCATCCTTTTCAAGGTCAATAAAATTAATTCCAGTGTACTGACAAAACCCGCGTTCAAACTAATAATGCAACCAACATTAGACGACATTCTAAAGAGAAAGTGATATTAACTAATAATTCAGAAATATTTACCTCCAGAAAATCATGTGTTGTACAAGATTGCTTCAACAGCTGATGTTGTGCGATAGTGCTGAAAAAAAAAAAAAAAAGTCAAGGGTATAGATGAAGAGA